>NC_058130.1:582110432-582174026 GCF_016433145.1 Gracilinanus agilis
ATATATTATATATATATATATATATTCTAGAAAAGTCTTCATCTTGGGTTGCACATGAACTGAAGCTTGAATTAAGATGAGGATTTGAAGAGAAGAAGCAAAGGATAAATGTGTACCAGATATGAGTAATAGCTTATGCAAAAGCATAAAGACAAGAATCAGAATGGAAGATTTTAGATAAAGATGATAATCTAATTTGGGAGAGTAAAGGGGATTAAAATTAAATTAGTTTGCAAAGGTAGGTAGTAGTTAGACTGTTAAAAGACTGTAAATACCAACCTGTGTTTCTATTTTAACCTGCAAGCAATTAGTCATTGAAGACTTCTGAGTAGTGGATGTGCACAGTCAGGTTATCATAGTCCAAGTGAGAAGTAATGAAATAGTAGTAAGAGAGAAGTGGAGACAGATGGTAGGAATGTAGTGGAGGTAGAAATAAAAAGGATTTGAAAATGCCTGAATAATTTGGGTGAGGAAAAGTGAAGAGACATAAATGACTCTGAAATTATGACTTAGTTGAAAGAAGAGATGATGGTGCTCTCAACAGAAATAGGAAAATAATTATAATATAAAAATGTAAAATATAGTTTATATATAAAACATAAAAAATAATTAAAATATTACCACTGCTTTTAAAATCTACTTTTCAAGTTTCATATAAGGGAAATCTAATAGGTATGAAGCAGCTTGACTCCATGTGTCTGGAATTTTTTGTGCCCTTAGATGATCAAGAGCCTGTGTCAGGGAAACTTGGGTCCCCATATACTATTTCACTTGGTGATCTCATAAACTCCCGTTGATTTAATTATTTCTCTGTTGATGAGTCTAATATCTACTTATACAATCTTAACCTCTATGAGGTATCTTAGATTTCGTTCTCCAACTGTCTATTAGACATCTTAAACAAGACATAGACATCTTAAACTCAGTATGCCTAGAACTAAACTCATTGTCTTTTCCCAGAGCCTTCCCTCTTCTTAACTTTCCTATTATTCTCAAGGGCACTACCATTCTCCCATCAAACATAATCATAACCTCAGTGTCATCCCCAACTCCTTGTTCTCACCCCACCATATCCAATCAGTTCCCAAGTTATGTCAATTCTACATGCATAATATCTCTCATGTAGGTCCCCATCTCTCTTCTGACACTGCCATCATCCTGGTTCAAATCTTCACCACCTTGTACCTAGATTATTATAATGTTACTGATTGGTTTCTCTGCATAGAGTCTCTCCACCACTGTAATTCATCTTTCACTTAACTGTCAAACTGATCTTCCTAAAGCATGAATCTGACAATGCCATCTTCCTATTCAATAGTTTCCAGTTGCTACCTATTACCTTCAAGATTCAATATAAAGTCATTGATTTTTAAAGCCCTTCGTAACCTAGCCTCTTTCTATCTTTTGCAGTCTTCTTACATCTCATTCCCCACAATCTCCCAAAGTACACTTTGATTGAGTAACATTGGCTTCATTTCTATTCCATGCACACAGCACTCCCTTGTCAAAATCTGTGCATTTTTACTGACTTCCAAACTTTGTCCTCTTTCCTCAATTCTCCTAGGCCATACCTTCCCTTCTACCTCTCAGTAGATGTATACTTTGCTGAGAAATTTAAGAAAATCTCCTGTTTCTCCTTTGTTTCAGAGGAGGTTGCCCTCCTTCTTGATAAGGTCATCCTTTCTGTTTGTGCTGTCAATCATATTCCCTAACACCTTCTCTAAGAGCTTGCTCCTTTGATCATTCATTCTCTTATCTTCAATCTTTCCTTATCTACTTGCTCCCTCTCTGAAAGACTATAAACATACTTATGTCTCTCCCCTTCTTAAAAACCTTTACCTGCCATATCATCAACTTTGCATCCTATATCTATATTTCACACCTATTTTCCTAGTAAAAGTCAGTAATATTTATTGCCTTCGTGTCCTTATATTCTACTCCTTTCTCAATCTTTAATACTCTGGCTTCTAACCCCACTTTGTTCTTTTCAAGAAAATATCAAACCCAATTGGTAAATGCAATGGCCTTTTCTCAGTCCTTATCCTCTTGAATCTTTTCAGCTTTTTATACTGCTGACCACCTTCTCCTGCTTTCTCTCTCTCTCTCTCTCTCTCTCTCTCTCTCTCTCTCTCTCTCTCTCTCTCACCTTGCTTTTCATGAAACTGTTCTCTCCTGGTTCTCTACCTCGAGATATAAATATTTCTCCTCAGTTTCCTTTGCTGAATTATTATCCATTCCCAAAACCATAACCATGGAAGTCCACTACTACTCTGTTCTTGACCTTTGTACTTCTTTCCACATTCTCCATCAGTTTCCATGGGCTCATTTATCATCTCTATGCAAATAACTCCAATATCTAAATACTCAACTCATCATCAAGTGGCTGATAGACATGATATGGCTATTTCATTGACTTTTCAAAATCAATATGTCTTTTCTCTTCAGTGCACTCATCCTCCAAACTTCCCAAGGTCTATAGATTCTACTATTGGAAGTTGGAAGACCATTCTTCCAACTACCTGAGTTTGCAATCAGTCTTGGAATCAGTCTTGACTCTTCCCTCACCCACAAACTGTGAAGGTAGGACCTGCGCAATTACTGTCTGATGATTGCTACCTCCACAATTTCTCTCAAATTCATCCTCTTAAACCTAATTCAGGCCCTCAGTTATGAAGCATTATACAGTCTAGTTTGTTTTCCCATCTCCAATTTATCCCCCTCTCAAATCCATCTTCCACATTGCTATCAAAGATTATCTTCCTAAAAAACATGTCTGACTATGTCACTGTCCTGCTAAAAAGAAAACCTCTCCTACTATAAGGTGGCTCCCCATCCCCACACTATAAAGTAAAAAACAAATTCCTTAAATTACTATCAGAAACCCTTCATGATTCTTCTTTACTTTTCCAGCCTAATTTCACATTATTCCCCTTTATTCACTTTACATTCCATCAAGATCAGCTTGCTAATTATTCCCTAAGTTCGTCTCCATATCACACTTCCACATATTTGAACAAAGCATCCCTCACACCTTGAATGAATTGCCTCCTTAGTGCTACTTCTCATATTGCTTGAGTTTCTTCAAGATTAAGTTCAGATACTGCCTCCTTCGTAAAGCCTCTCCTAATACTTCCTGTCAGTATTCTCTCCTTCAATTTACCTTCTATTAATTTGTATATGTAGCAGCATCTCTGGATTACTGTCCAGCTCAGCGCTCTCCTCGGATAAGACTGCTACCCTAGGATTTAACAGGTATCTTGGATCCTAAACGCTGTAAATCACAAGTCCCCACTACTGTACTTCAATTAACAGTCATGCCAGTAGACACGATTAGATCTCAGTAAAGATCTTTACTATATAACATAATGAGAACAGTGACATTTCTTCAAGATAATACCTTTTTCCCCCTATCAAAGCTAAATTCTTAGAAAAGTTTTTAACAGTCATTTTTCTCCATTTCCACACCTCCTACTCACTTCTCAATTCCGTGCAGTTTTGTTTCAGATCCCACCATTACCTGACTAAAACTGCTCTCTTAAGTCATCACTGATTTTCTAAATCAGAGGTTTTTAACCTGGGGTCTATGAATTTTTGAAAGCTGTATCTTATAATAATTTATTTTCTTAGTTAACCTATATTTTATGCATTTAGAAGCGTTACTCTGATATGGGGTCACTCAGCTTTACCAGAATGCCAAAGAGGTCCAAAAAGATAATAAACACCTATCCTAAATCTATTGTGCTTTTCTTAAACTTTATTTAACTTGACTTCTCAATAGGTTTTGACACTGCAGACAAACCCCTCCTTCTGAAGGTTCCCTCTTCCCTCAATTTCCATGACTCTTTTCTCTTTTTTCTTCAATTTATCTAACCTCTTCTTAGTCTCCTTTGCTAAATCCTTCTCCCAACTACTGAATATGGGAATAACACAAGGCTCTGGTAGCCTTCTTGTCTTCTCTCTTTATACCCTCACTCTCGGTGATATTATCAGCTCTCATGGAATCAATAATCATTTCTATACTGATGAATTCCAAATCTATATATTCTGCCCAAATCCCTCTCTGGATCCCCAGTCCTACATTATAAATTTCTTGCTCGGTATCTCTATCTGGATGTCCCATTATTGTTCAATCATTTTAGTAATGTCTGACTCTTCATGATCCCACTTTGGATTTTCTTGGCAAGGATACTAGCGTGGTTTGCCATTTCCTTCTTCAGTTCATTTTACAGAAGAAACTGATGCAAATAGGGTTAAGTAACCTACCCAGGGTCATACAGCTACTCTCTGAGGCCAGATTTGAACTTAGGTCTTCACAGTGCTCTATCCACTGTACTACCTACTTGACCCAGAATATCCCACAAGCACATCCCCTCTCTCTCCAAAACCTCTTCAAGGCATCCCTATTTCTTTTGATGGCATCATCCAGATTTGTGACTTTGGACTATTTCTTGATTCCTCCCACTCCTTTAATAATTACATATAATTATTTACCAAGTTTTATCAATCCTACATCAATAATAACAATAGAGACCTCAACCAGCTCTCATATCCACTCCCATTTCTCCACTCACAGTCTTTATTTCAAGCCTTCATCCTCTATCACCTATACTATTATATTGGTCTCTAAAATGGGCTCTCTGATCTTAATCTTCTCCTTCTCTAAATCATCCTTCTCATGGTTGCCAAATAGATAAGCCTAACACAGATCTGATCCTGTCATTACTACACTCAAAAATCTTCAATGGCTCTCTATTGCCACTACAATAAAATGGAAATTCTTTAGCCTCTGATCTGGATATGAATTACCTTCCTATTCTTATTAAATTCCCCTTTCTATACTCCCTATTTTAGTATATACTCCCTATCTATGTCTTACTCTCTACTTAAACTGGCTCACCAGTTGTTCCCTGTACGTTACAGGCTATTTCTTTTCTCCATGTCTTTCCACAGATGATCCTCCATATCAAGAATCTATTCTGTCATCACATCTGCTTAGATAATTTCCTACAAATTATAGCTACTCCATGCATTAGATCTCTTCTGATCCTTCCAGTTATTAGGAATCACTCCCTTTTGAAAATAACATAATATTTTGCATATATTTATGCTTACATATTTGTCCTCTATGTGCTCCATCCTACCAATGATTTCTTGTGAGATGGGATAATTCCATTTTTGTCTTTGGGGGTTTGGAGCAAGGGGCTATTTCTGTGCATAAATACTATGCTCAGCTATCTCCATCACAGAAACTTGCTTCTGAAAAGGTATAATAACATATCATGGAAATGCCCAGCTACCTAATTTGTAGCATGCATAGACATTCAGAAACCAGTCCCAGTATGGCAACCACATGATAAAGAGATGGATTGTTCATCTTATACACCATCAGAACTAGAATGCATTCAAAGAGGAATAACTAGCCAAAACGAGGCCGGTCTTCATTCTTGCTTGGGAATGTTCCACTGAAGAAGCAAGACCTGCTGAGAGCTCTTAGGGAGGAAAGAGGTCCCAAGATGCTTTTGTCATTTTTTCTTATTTTGGGTGAAAGTTTAGAGACAATGACAGCCTTATAAACTTCAAAATATCAGAATGATGAGATAACAGACATCTGAAACCTGGAGTCCCCGAGAGGACTGCCAGAAGTTAGACAGCGAAGACCAGAGTTCCAAGAAACCTGATCAGCCTAAGCCAAAATGATGAAGAGATGCAGACTCATCCAATTGCATTTGGAAGGGTGCTTGATAGAGTAAATGCTATATAAAAACTATGTTGAATTCAAACCCCAAATCCCCAGAGACCAAAGTGGTAGAAGAGAGATTGTACCACTCAGGTTGGGGGGAGAAGGGGATGGTTTTTATTTGGTACTATTGTTATTGCTATATCTTCTACTTAAATTAATTTATTTTAGTTGTTTAAATTAAACTGAGAAGATAATCACTGGTGGCTAATAGTGAGGGTAATACACCAGAATGAGAAATCAAGTTTATGGTACTACAGAAAGGCATTCCTGGCTCCCCAGGCATACTCTAAAATCTTTCAAGGGAGATGTAGCCAGACTTGCTGTGGAAGAGTGAGATCAAAATCTCTCTAGATTTGTATCCTCAGTACCTAACTCAGTGTCTTGGAGTACTTAATAAATTTTTGTCGAATTAAATTATATTTTATGTCTCAAAAAATAAACATAGCAAAGGAATATCATCTATCAATCTTGGCTAGACAAATCTCAGCAGAGATCTCTAGCATGTACTATACAGGAGGGAAGCACTAGACTTGGAAATAGAAGATCTACATTTAACCTCTACCTGTACTTCTTATTACCTATGTGAATGTGGACAGGCCAATTCACTGTTCCAGGTTTTAGTTTCTTTATCTATAAAATAATTTGTATATCTTTATCTATAAAATAATAAAATAAAATAATAATATATGTAAAAATAATATCTATAAAATAAAATATTTAAAAATAATTGGCTTGATGACCTCAGATCCATTCAACTAGCATTCCATTGATCTGAGAAAACAAACCAAACTGGGGCGGGGGGAGAAAAAGGAACCTAGAGAACCCAAGGGCCAGTTTAGGTCCAGTTAGCCAATAGTGATCATTTCTTTCTAAGAGACACTTAAAGGAATTATTTTCTTGGTCTTTTAAAAACAGCCATCCATACTTAAAACTGTCAGTAAATAATAGCATGGAGTTATGCTATCCAGATCCTGAAGATAATATAGGACTGAGATTTCCCTACGTAACAAGAAATTATTTCTTTCTTTTCCCTTTTTTAAATAATGGAAGAGAAATAATGAGACAACCTCATAGCATTTTAGTCCACATTTCTGTTTCCTCACCATAAAAGTTCTCAAAGAAATGCAAAACACTAGGGAAGATTTCAAAGACTTACCTGAGAAGATGACTGTGCATGCAAGGTACATTGACATATTCAAGATTGTTGAAGGGAGTGGAGGCAGAGTAGGAAAAGCCCAAAAGAAGAGGTAAAAAGCTCAGTACATAAAATACATGACACATATCCTCATTCTATTGCAGATGGGATTCCAGGTATTCATTTTACCCATCGAATAAACCTGGAGTCACACCAGATCCCGAGGTGCAGCATATAAACTAAATACATAAATTTCTTTGGGAGAACTGATTTCTTCGGAAGCAAAAATTATGTGGTGTAAATGATGCAGAGGCTGATGCTGCTGAATTTCAAAATTGGGTTGAGGAGTTTGACAAGGTGAATTAGATTAGGCTATATAAAGCATTCCTAAGTAACTGATATGTACATTATGTGAAAGAGAAAGCCCAACTAACTCAACTGTAACTTTTTTTATTCTATTGTGTAACTTAGACATCAATTCGTTCCCAGATGCCTTGATTTTGAAATTTTTCTTAGTTTATTTGCTGAGTAAAAAAGCAATTTGTTATAGTTTGATATTTTTGATAAGTAGATCAATGGGCAGACATATTGAGATATTTTAAAGCATTTGGACAAATATATTTTTGCCAGTTTAATTTTCGTAGGCTTCTAGTAGGGGGTTCAGAAATCTAATCATTCATGTTAAAGTATTAATGTACTAGCTTTAAAAAAATAATTCCACTGTTGACAGGTTTCTACGACTTTAGAGGCAGCTGGTGGCACAATGAATATAGATGGCTGTCTATAGGAATTAGGAATTAGGAAGACCAGAGTTCAAACTTAACCTCAGGACACTTACTAGGTAAATGCTCGTGGGTAAGTCACTTGACCTCTGCCTCAGTTTCCTCATCTGTGAAATAGGGGTTATAATAGCACCTACCTCCCAAGTTGTTATGAAGATCAAATGAGATATTTTAAAAGTGTTTAAGCCCAATATCTGGCACAGAGTAAGTGCTATATTAAATTCTTATTCTCTTCCTTACTTTAAAGAAATGACAACTGCAATAATAATAGCTATCAATACCACTATTAGGTTTGTATCCCAAAGAGATAAAAAAAATGGGGATGGACCTGTTTGTACAAGAATATTTAGAGCTGTGCTTTTTGTAGTAGTGGCAAAAAAAATTGGAAAATGAGGAGTTGTCCCTCAATTGGGGAATGGCTGAACAAACTGTGGTATATGATGGTGATGGAATACTATTGTTGTTATAAGGAACTGCTTGATTTCTTTAAGATTTGGAAAGACCTACATGAACTGATGTGGAGTGAAATAAGCAGAACCAGGAGAACATTGTGCACAGTAACTGAAACATTGCAGGACGATCAGATGTGATTAACTTTGCTACTAAAAGCAATGCAATGACACAGAAGAACTCTGAGGGATTTATGAGAAATAATGCTATCCACATCTAGAAAGAGAAATGTGGGAGTAGAAATCCCAAAGAAAACATATGATTTATCATTTGTTTATATGGGTATATGATTTGGGGTTTGGGTTTTAAAAGAATACTCTATTACGCTATTCAAATACTCTATTCATATAATACTCTATTCAAATCTGGCCTCGGACACTTCCTAGCTGTATGACCCTGGGCAAGTCACTTAACCCCCATTGCCTAGCCCTGTAACAAATAAAATTAATATAGAAGGATATATATATATATAAGATATTAAGGTTTTTAAAAAAATTTTAAAGAATACTCTATTACAAAAATGAATAATAAGGAAATAGATTTTGAGTGATACTATATGTATAACACAGTGGAATTGCTTGTCAGCTCCGGGACGGGAGGATAAAGGAGGCGTGGAGAAAACATGAATCATTTTACAATGGAAAATTTTTTTAAATTTAAAAAATTTTAAATAATAATAATAATAGCTTTCACTTCCACTTTAAGATTTGCAAAACACTTTACATGTTACTTCATTTAATCTTCATAATAACCCTTTATAATAATCTTTATAATAATAATAAGCAATATAATAATGGGAACTATTATGATATCTGTTTTATAAATTCAGAAAGTAAAGCTGGGAAGAAAGATTTAAATGACTTGCTCAGGATCACATAGCTTATGCTTGAGAGAGTATTGAACTTGGGTTTTCCAAAATCCAGGTCCAGTGCTTTATCCAAGATATCATTCTCTGACTCTCGGCAAACATAATAAAAGGGAAAAAACACTGGCTCTCGAGTCAAAAGACCTTTGTTCAAATTCTGCCTCTCTCACTTCCTACCTGGGTGCCCATGAGCAAATCACTTTCTCTCTCAGGAGATTTTTCTCTGAGATTCCTTATCTATGAAGGGAAGAGACTGAATAAGATGGCTTCTAACTCAAAATCTATGAAACTATGATTTATGATTCCTCTTTCTCCAATACTATTCTTCTTCCCTTTCACCATACTGCTCACAAAAGGACTATGAAAGAAAACTAAAAGTCTTCCAAAAAGGAATATCTTTAGTTTACCAAATGGAATGAAATTTACTCCAAGCCTTTTTGTAATGATCTTCATTTATCCTGAATGGAACTAAACCATACCCCTAGTAATTACTGCCATGCCTGCACTGATCCAGCTCTGATTACAGTGCAAGGTCTTAAATCGCAGTAATCTTTTAGAAATGTTATTAAATATTAGATTTTCATGTGATTTGTTTTCTTATCACTTGACTTGTAACTTGACTGGCATTCACTGCCAAGCGATCTTGAACATGAGCCTGCTGCTTTCATCTCAATTTGTTACACTAAAAATGCAAAATTAAAGAAAAATGAGGGAAGTTTAATATTACCAGAGAATGTGATTGATAGCATCGTGTCAGATTGGGGAGTTTTAATATTATAAACTGAGTTTTATGTTCCTCTCCTTTAATAGTGACATATTTAACATGTTAAGACTGGATGGAATAATTTTATGGGGCAAAATGGGTATTATTAGAAGATTAGGCTGTAGTACTTTGTCAAATCCTTGTATATTAAATACAAAGAACTACAATAAAATAATACAAAAATTCTGACTTCAGCCAAGTGAATCAATCCATGATTCCCACATTGTGCTCAGAGAATGCAGAAGTCTCCATGAAATATAGTCAGGAAATTATTCATAGTACATAGATTCTCCATGACGTCTAGATACCAAATGTCAGAGGATAAAACAAATATAAGCCTGGAATTTTACTTATTCTTCATAATTAAGCAAATATCTATTATTTCTAAATAGTGCTAAAGCTTTTCAAGCACTACTGAAAAGATATCATTGGCCACTTATATGTATTACATTGCAAGGGACATGTGATTCAGACTGAAGGGGGTCTTTCTGTCAGTAACTCCTGCCAAACTGCTGTACATTACTTATGAGTAGGACATATAAAGAGGAAAACATATATAAGAACTTTGATGAAAAAATTTTTAATCAGTACCATATAGACATGGAAACTCTAGCAACAACCAAAGCAACCACTAAGTTCACAGTCAGAGATGGGTAAGGGCTTTTTTTTATTTTAAAATGCCACGCCACAAAAAACTGGAAAATGAGGGGTGTCCATTGATTGGAGAATGGCTGAACAAATTGTGGTATCTGTTGGTGATGGAATTCTATTGTGGTGAAAGGAATGATGAACTGGAGGAATTCAATGTGAACTGGAAAGACCTCCAGGAATTGATGCAGAGCAAAAGGCGCAGAGCCAGGAGAACATTGTACACAGAGACTGGTACATTATGGCACAATCAATTTTAAAAGACTTTTCTACCAGTAGCAATGCAATGACCTAGGACAATGCAGAGGAACTTATGAGAAAGAATGCTATTCAGATTCAGAGGAAGAACTGTGGAAGCAGAAATGCATTAGAAAAATATATGATCAACCACGTAGTGTGATAAAGATGTGATTGGGGTTTTGATGTTAAAACATTGCTCTACTGCAAATATGAATAACATGGAAATAGGTTTTGAACAATGATACGTGTATAACCCAGTGGAACTGCTTGTCAGCTCTGGAAGGGAGGAGGGAAGAGGTGGAGGGGAATAATGAATCATGGGACCATGGAAAAATATTCTAAATAAAATAAAATAAAATAAAATGGCACACTACATATTAGGCAAAAAAGAGAAAGGTGCAACGAATGGTGAGTCTTCAAATTATAAATGAATCATAATAAAAATAATCAATTTTTAGTCTTCTAAGACACACTTCTACATATAGAGAAGACCCTCAGTAACAGCACCATTCCCATAGGAAGAATAACCATACATAGCTAATTCATCACTCTCAAGGCTAAGATCTCAATGTGAAATATCAGTGTCCTTTCTGTGCAATCATGGGAAAGTCACCCAACTATCCTGGGTCTTAGTTTCCTCACATAAAGAATGAGGGAGTTAGCCTAGATGGCGTCTGAGTCTTTCCATCTCTAGAGCAGTGATGATACTCTAAAGCAAGAATATTCTGACCATGTTATTCCTCTGCTCAAAACTGCCTCAGTGACTCCTTCTCATTCCTGGAATAATTTGCATTTTCTGTCTGTGTTTTAAAACCTTTTCCAGTTGGACATTTTTTCAGATTGCTATACTTCCCACCCTCTAGATTTTAGCCATGCTGGACATTTGCTTTTTCTCTGTAGATCACATTCCATCTCCTTCCTCTCTACCATTTCATGGACAGTTCTCCCACCTCTTGAGCATCCCATCTTCATTCGAGATTCAAATTAAATGTCAGTTTCTAAGCAAAGCTTTCCCTTGGGCCTTTTGTGCCTCTCTTCCCCCACTGTAAATGTGTCACACCCTTGAAAAAATTAATTTGAATATATTTTCTATATGTGTTGTATTTACTCACCTGTGCAGATGTTGAGTCTCCAAATAAAATGGATACTCCTTTAGGTGAGAGACTATTTTCATTTTTTGTCTTTATATCCCCAATGTCCCACATGGTATCTGGTATACAGTAGATACTTGAAAAATACTTACTGAATTAAATTGAATTAAGCTATTAAAGCACTGACATTTGAGCAATTCACACTTCACATACCATAATGCAGTCATAACATAAGGATGTACTATTTAATCTGAAGATAGATGCAAAATACAAACTTCAACTTTATCCTGCTTTCTTCCTTGTCTCTGACTCTCTGGCTCTGTCTCTCTCTCTCTCTCTCTCTCTCTCTGTGCCTCTCTGTCTTTCTGTCTTTCTGTCTCTCTCTCTCTCTCCCTCCCTCCCTCCTTCTTTGTTGACTTAGAGCAGCGAACCATCTGCTGCAACTGGCAGCATGTTTTGTTGCTTGTTCTAGATACATTCCCTTTCCCCCATCTCTTTTTTTTCACCATGTATTTCCATTGTGATAGAAAGAAATTAGGGGCTGCTGACTTCTTGTCTGGCCAGTGTTCTCCATGGAGATGACAAATGGAAAGCACCTAGCAATCTGAAAAAAGTAGAAAACAAATTCAGCACCTAGTGTGTAATATTCCTTAACCACATAAAGGTGGTAAGCAGAAGTAGTGAGCAGAGCGATTTCTCACTTAAAGTGAATCCAGGGGGCAGCTGGGTAGGAAATCAGTCCTAGGTTCAAATCTGGTGGTAGACATGTCCTTGCTGTGCGACCCTGGGCAAGTCACTTAATCCCTATTGCCCAGCCTTTACCACTCTTCTTCTTTGGAACCAATATATAGTATTGATTCTAAGGTAAAATTTAATGGTCTAAATAAATAAATAGATGAATTAATTAATTAACTAATTGCTTGCTCAATTAATTAATTAATTAAGTTAATCCAAATCTCCTAACCAAAGTATATTTTGCAAGCTTACCTAGAACAAATGAGGAAAAAGGAGTGCCCTGATGGATTTTGTTACAAACTTGGGTTCTTATTTTTATCCCCCATGGAAGTAGTGTTAGATTCTTCGAAGGAAACTATGCAAAATGTACACATGGGACACACCAGAGGAGAAAGAGGTAAGCCTGGTTTCCAATGCTCCTTGGAGGAAGGGAGGTAGTACAGTGGAAGTAGCACTAGGCTTGGAGCCAGAAAGATTAGAATTTAAATTTGACCTTAGACACTTACCAGCTACATATGTGACCTTGGACAAGTTACTTAATTAACCCCTGCCTAAAAATGGAGAAGGAAATGGCAAACCACTGCAGTATCTTTGCTGAGAAAGTCCCATGGACAATTGGTCCACCAGGTCATGTAAAGCCAGACATGACTTAACAACTGAACCAGAACCAATATTCCTAGGAGCTGACTATAACCCCCACCCCAGATCCAGAGAGTATCCAAATAACCAGCATACATAGACTCCCTGCAGCGGATGCAAAAGTATTACCTGATATCATTCCTACCCAAGAATGCCTGGGTAGCCCTAAATGCCCAAAACAAAATTTTGCTGTCATAAATTTTAGCAAAACTCAATCAGCCAAACCACATTCTTTTATTTACATGTGTGAGCTCTCTACCTTACTTCTACCGTAAAAGGGCAAAACTTTATGGAGTTCAGGTCACAGCAGTTGAACTACTTAATCTTGTATTGACACCCCTGGAAATTTCTATTCTTATGCCTCAATGCACACTCCATCTCAGCCCCCTAGATTTCAATGCCAAGTGTTCCAATCAGACATTTGTTTTCTGTTCACTTGGATGCCAATTCGGATCCGGCTTCTATTTCCCTAGGAGGAAACTCAGTACTTCTCCCCACCACACACCCATGAATTGCCACAATCATCAATATGTACCAGCCTCATGGAAGGGAGAAAAAAAATCCTGGAATATGGAATACTAATTTGGCTGAAGATAGCATTAGTTTTTTGGGTTTTCGCATTATACTATTCATTGATGTTGAATTTCTAGTTCACTAAAACCCCCAGATCTTTCATATAAACCACTTTCCAGACTTATCTTCACCAATCTGAACTTGTATAGTTTATTTTCCTAAAAGTTCTTATCAGTTATCCCTATTAAATTTCATCTTGTGATCTGTAGTCCATAGTTCTAGCCTGTGCTGATCTTTTTTAGATATTGACTACTAAATATTGACTCTACTATCAAAAGTATTTTCTAAAAATTAGGGCAACTGCCCCTCTCAGTGTCAGTAACCTTAAATACAAACACAAAATTTGGAATACAAACAGGGCCTGGGGAAGGCAATTTGCAATTATGCAAATAAAGAGGCTAGAACATCCATACTCTATGAGCCAGAGATGTCTCTGCTGGGCATTTACCCTAAGGAGGTAAATTACAAAAAGAAAAGAGCCATGGTCACTAAAATATCTATAGCAATACTTTTTGTGGCAACCAAGAAACTGGGAACAATGTCAATGTCCATTGATTGGGAAATGGCTAAATAAGTTGTGCTACATGAATGGAATGGAATATTACTATGAAGTAAGAAATGACAAATATGATGAATATAGAAAAGCATAGAGAGAATTACATGAATCGATGCAAAATGCAATAGAAACAGGAAAGAATACGCATACTGACTACAACAATGTTAACAGAAAAAATGACAATAAAGCAATAAAAAAAAGAATGCTGCAAAGTTATAAAGAACAAGGTGGGCACCAATCAATAAATATGAGAAGACACTTGCCCCATTCCTTTGTAGAGGTGAGGAATTCATAGATGCGGAAAACTGCATAGAATGTCAGAGCTTTTCAACATATTGATTGGTTTTGCATATTTTTCTGTTTTTGAAATTCTTTGTTAAGGAATTAGTGTCTGGGAGAGAAGAGGAAAGAAACATCTATGTGGCATAAAAACAAAAACAAAATTATGAAGCCATTCTACTTTTTTAAATGGTGTTGGTAGGCTTGCAAAATATCCTCAGGCAAGGGGATTTGGATTCACTTTCAGAAGGTTCAAAATATATATAGTCTAACAGCCCAGGATGCACTGGTAAGAAATTCTACTACCAGAAGTAGATGTTTACAGCATATATAACGGTACTTTAGGACAAGTTATGTCAGATTAACCTCATCTCCTTAAGGTTACTAGCTTAGGTGTGTGTAGAGAGCCTGGGCATGCCCTGGGACCCAGGCAGGAAAGGAAGAGAAAGAGGAAATGAGATGCTCCCAAGTATATGCCAGCCCAAACTTTGTGATCACCTATACTTAGTTGAGAGAGAGGCAATATTGCATATTCTAAAGGGATGGATTTGGAATGAAGGAAAGCCAGATTTGAAACCTTACCAGGACACACATTAGATTTGTGACCATCTGAAAATCATTTATTCCTGGGAGTCTACCGCAACTCTCTAAAATTAGGTCCTTGGCATAATGAATACATTAGGAACCCTGCAGAAGACTGGGGCAACTAAGGTGTTGGGGCCGAAGTCAGGAAGATTCATCTTTCTGAGTTCAAATCTGTCCTCAAATACTTATTATCTGTGTGACCCTGGGCAAGTCACTTAAGCCTATAGTTAACCCTGTCGCCCTCTAGTAACAGGTTACCATGTTGTTTTTAACATATAGTAATACCCAGAGTCCTTTTAATGGGCATAGTCGCAGACTGATGTGGAAGCATGCTACAAATAATCCCTGGGCATCCAGTAGAGTGTTGTTATTTTGAACATAATCAAGCAGATTTTAGGTTTTTACAGTTAGCTTTTACAATTTTTCTTGCCTGTATGAGAATTCAACCTTGTCCTAGCCGTGTACCACCGTCATCATGCCACCTAAAGTGCATGTAATTCAGTGAAATGTGCTCATGTTTGGCTCTTTGTTCTGATTATAATTCATAACATAGAAATGCAACACAAGGTCGGGTTATGTAGAAAATCTATATTACCAAAAATATATACTGAAAATTCTTTCAGGAATAAATGATAGGACTTTGAATGTAATTTACAGTTCCAAAAAATGAAATTCCCAAACTAAGAAGGTGTTGTAAAGCAAAATGTTACCCCTTCTTAGCACCCCACAAAAAAAAGTTGCAGGTGATACAACAAAATAATAATAGCTAGCTTTCATATGGTGCTCTGAGGTTTATAAATCACTTTACAAATATCATTTGAATAGGTAATAAAGCTACCATTCCTTACAGATGATATTTTGATATACTTTAAGAATCCTAGAGAATCAACCAAAAAACTAATCAAAACAATTAACAACTTTAGCAGAGTTTCAGGATCTAGAATAAGCCCACATAAATCATCAACATTTCTCTATACTACCAATAAAACCCAACAGCAAGTGATAGAAAGACAAATTCTACTTAAAACAGCTAAAGATGATATAAAATACCTAAGAGTCTATCTGCCAAAACAAACCCAGGGATTATGATCACAACTATAAATATTTCTAACACAAATAAAATCAAATATAATCCATTAGAAAAAATATTAATTGTTCATGCCTAGATCGAGACAATATAATAAAAATGGCAAGTCTATCCAAATTAATTTACTTATTCAGCGCCATGTCAATTAAACTATCTAAAATTATTTCATAGAACTAGAAAAAATAATAATAATATTCATCTGAAAGAACAAAAGGCCAAGAATATAAGGTAATTAAAGAAAAAAATATGAAGGAAGGTGGCTTAGCTATATCAGATCTCAATCTATATTATAAAGCAGCAACCATTAAAATGATCTGGTACTGGCTAAGAAATAGAGTGGTAGACCAATAGAATATATTAGGTAATAGTAAACCAAGAGATCCAAGCTTTTGCAATAAAAACTCATATTCAACAAAAACTTCTGGGAAAATTAGGAAACACTAAGGCAGAAACTAGGCATAGACCATCTCCTCATATTATATTCCAAGGTAAAGTCAAAATAGATATATAATTCAGAAATAAAGGGTGATACCATAAACAAATTAGGAGAGCACAAAATAGTTTACCAGTCAGATATATGGATAGGGGAAGAATTTGTGTCCAAACAAAAAAAATAACTTTGAAAATATTAAATTTAAAAAGGTTTTGTTCAACCAAAATCAGTGCAACCAAGATTAAATAGCAAGCAAGAAACTGGGGGGGAAATCTTTATAGCAAGTATCACTGACAAAAGCCTCATTTCTCAAATATATAGAGAACTGAATCAAATTTATAAGAATACAATGTGTTCCCCAATTGACAAATAGTCAAAAGATAGGAGTAGAGAATTCTCAGATGAAGAAATTAAAAATATCTTGTCATATAAAAAATGTCCAAATCACTATTATTTAAAGAAATTCAAATTAAAATAACTCTGAGGTATCACCTTATGCCTATCAGGTTGACTATCATGACAGAAAAGGAAAATGATAAATGTTGTAAGGAATATGGAAAAATTGAGACACTAATACATGGCTGGAAGAGCTGTGAGCTGATATTCTGGAGAGCAATTTGGAACCATTTCCTAAGGGCCATAAACTTTTCATACCCTTGGATGTAGCAATACCCCTACTAGGTCTGTATCTCAGAGAAGTTAAAAATAAGGGAACAGGACCTATTTATACAAAAATATTTATAGCTGCTCCTTTTGTGGTGGCAAAGAACTGAAAATTGAGAAGATGTCTATCAATTGGGGAATGGCTCAACTATTAAGTAGTGATATATGATAGTAATGGAATACTATCAAGACATAAGAAATGACAAAGAGGATCACAAAAACACCTAGAAAAACTTATGTGAAGTGATGCAAAGTGAAGTGAGAAGAACCAGGAGAAAGCTGTACACAGTAACAATAGTTTATGATGATCCACTTAAGTGCTATTAGCAATGCAAGGAAATAGGGCAATTCCAAGAAATTCATGATGAAAAAAGACTATCCATTGTCAGAGAAGGAAATGGCCTGAATCTGAATGCAGTTTGAAACGTACCTTTATTCACTTTATTTCCTTCTTGAATTTTTCTCTACTGTAAGCAATCTGTCTTTTTTTTCACATCATGATGAACAGGGAAATATGTATTATATGATAGTATGTATAATCTATATCATATTACCTGCCTTCTTGAGAAGGGGAGAGGAATGGGAAGATGGGAGAGAAGATGGATTGCAAAATGTCAGAAAATGATTACTTAAAATTGATTTGCCATATAATCTGGAAAGAAAAAGAAAAAGAAAAAAGAAAGAAAAGTTTATGGACCTATGTTTAAGAACCTTTGCTTAAATCACTTAAAAATGGGGGAAGATTTATTCAAAATTCAGTGAATGCTGATTTGCATCTATAAGCTTCCTACTTCTAATATTTTGCTGTTCTTTTCTTTTTTCTTTTTTCTTTTTTAATTATATTGATATGTTTTTGTCAGCACCTTGATTTTGCAATATATCACTCCCACTTCTTCCTCAATTAAAAAAAAAGAAAGTAGGATAAGAGAACACTTCACCAAAACTAAACACCACATTAACTAAGTCTGACAGCATAGGCAATTTTATGTGAATAGATCCCTCCTTTTATAAAGAAGAAAGGGAAGTATATTAGACATTTTTTCCTTTGGAGACAGGTTGGTTGTTATAATTTTGGAAAACTTTCCATTATTTTGTTCTTTTAATTTAGATTATTGTAGTTTTATTTTATTTGCTGAATAAATATTTAGAGGTCAGTGGAGACACGTGCAGTAGTATGTCAGCAAACTGTATCATTTAGCCTGTGAGGACCTTTAAAGAATACTAAAATGGGCTATTAAGGAAATAAAAGGGGAAAAGAGAAAATGAGAAGAAAAGCTTTAGCACTTTGGATGGACACTTCTATGACAAGCTTAGCAAAGAACATGGTCATGAATAGGAACAAGAATGGATATCTATGTATCCCTTCCACATCATGACTTTCCCATCATGGTTTCAATATATTGCAGGTCAATTTAAGAAATTAAATGGGAATTTTGGAAAGTTTTGCTGAAGCCCCAAAAGACACATGAAGGCCAACAGATGATACAGAAAAAAGTTTTAAAACTCAGAAAGGCATAAAATATATGTATAGTATGGCATAATAACATATTTTATCTTTTAATACTATAAATATACACAATTTCTTTTTTAAAGTTGAAATAAGTAAAAAGGTAAAGTTTGGGAAAAGAACAGCCAAAAGACTACAGTTTAGAAATGTAGATATCTTTAAAAGTTTAATAACTCATAAATGCATAAAATATATGCCGTTATTATAATATAATCTTAAAGTATGCATTTTACTGTTTTATAATATAAATGAAGCACTACACTTTTTTCATAAAATTAAATGTGTAATAAGGGAACTGCAATTCTGCACACTGTTTTGAGGATGCCAAGTATGTTTATGGCAATATCTCACATGGTAATGCAGTGATTAAAAAATTTTTACCTGGATTTTTCAGATTATGGAGGCACCACACCCCTAAACCCCACAATGTGGAAAGGACACCTGTATTATGATCTGTTCTGTTGCAAGGAATTATCAAATCAATGTACAATGCACAATCAGGGAGTGCTTGCCTATTTTTCCCATGGTTCTGCTTACTCTGCTATGCATCAGTCAATATATATCATCATGTGCTATTCTTTATTCTTCATATTCATGATTTTTATGGTATGATAATATTATACTATATAGATGCCAGAAGTGGGATCTCTGGGTTATAGGTTATGAACATCTTAGTCACTTTTAAAAATAATTCCAAATTGCTTTCCAGAAACTTTGAAGCAATTCATTATTGATACAAGTACCCCCCTGCAATGTGAATTATTACCATCTTATATCATCTTTTCCAATTTGCTGCCTACAAGGTAAATCTTCAAAGTTATTTTGATTTGCTTTCTTCTTATGATTAGTGAATTGGAACAGACTTTAACATGGTTCCTAATAGCATGCTATATTATACTCTTTCCAAAATTGCTCATTCATCTCCTTTGTCCACTAATGCTTTGGAGAATAGGTCTTGATTAGATCTATGTATTATTTCCTCATTTATTTTGGATATCAGAGTCCTATTATAGTTCATTTAAAGTATTTTCTGTTTGTTGTGCTTTTCATACTAGACAATTTTTAATGAATCTCTATTACACAACAGAAATATTCTGAGTCCTTTAGCCATGAATGTAAGAGTCAACCAAGAAACCTCTGCACACTGCTTTCAAAATCAAAATGGATTCATTCCATCATAAATGCAAAACAGAAGAATCATATAATGAAAACATTCAAATATATTTGTGATATTTTGTGTAGAGAGAGAATTCAACCTTATGTTGTGGGCAGGATTACTACACTGAAAGTCAGAGATAAAGATGAGCAAGGAGAGCAGAGAAGGAAAAACCAGCTTTTAACATGGTGAGAAAAAAAAATTCAGAAAGCATTCTGTGATTTGGCAGCACTGTTATTAGTTATTATTTATAAAGCAATGTAAGATAATAAAATATTTTTGCAAAACACAGACGATGTCACGTTCTCTGTTTATAGTTAACAATGCTAAGGAGAAGGAACAAGTCACCTAACTACCCTGACAAAGTCAGATATTCCTAGGTTGTTTTTCAAGTAAAGGAAGTAAATCATATTATTAGTGTAATTATTGCTCAGTGCTCATAGCAGATTATGGTGGCAAAGCTTTATAATATCAATTGTGCATTAGTTCTTTTTTTTTTCATCATATCTATCTTGGGAAATTGGTTAGTTTAACTGAGAAGGGTAATTAAGGAAAGAAATGGAATGAGGAAACATTTATTAAGTGCCTACTATGTGCTAAGCACTATATTCAGTGCTGGGGATAAAAACAGAAAAGCAAGACAGTCCCTAATATTAAGGAGGCCGTATTCTAATTAGTATCAACAATATAAGTGGGCTTGTTCATCTTGAGGGCAGATGGAAATTCCAGTGGACTTTTGGGTGATCTAGCAGGATAAATCACAAAGTCTAGGAGTCCTTACGGTAAGATGGTCTCTCAAATGACGAAGAACCTCAACATCAGGGACTGTCATTTGTCTTTCTTTGTAGTGTAAATTAGCACATAGTAAGCACTTAATAAATACTAAGTGACTGATGTAGGAGGTAGCCACAGAACATATAATAAAGCCCCATTGACATTAAGGTGTAATGAATGCCAAGGCAGATGGTATAGCCCTGTGGACCACCGTGATCTGATGAGGAGAATTGTAACTGGAAGAGTCCCTCCTCACTGAAACGGGGAGAGCAGCCTTGCCCCCAACCAACAATTATTGACAGGAAAAAAGTGAGTCTGAGGCTCTTATCTTAGCTTTTGCCTTTTACCTCCTCATGTAAAAGATGGGGGAAAATGGGGTGGGGATAGGAATGAAATATTTTTTTATTTTTTAGAAAAATTTTCCATGATTCCATGATTCATGTTTTTACTTTCCCCTTCACCCCCCTTTCACACACCCCCTATAGCCGACGCGCATTTAGGGATGAAATATTAATCTAAAAGACAATATTTTTATTTCCTTTTTTCCATTTCCTCTTATCAAAAATACTAATAATTTGTAAAGCAGTTATTTTATAACAAATCCTTCAAAATTGCAGCCAATAAATATTTTTTGGTCAAAGTGTCAGACTAAGGAAAGAGTAATATGGGAGAGAACTATGGGAATAACCCTGCACAGGTAGGCGGCATGGCTGGTGCACAGGCAGACGTATTGGGGTACTTGTCTTGATCTATGAAATAAGGTTGAAGATGCTTGGATGTTATACTACTCAGCAGGGCTCCTCAATTCCCTTGACTTTTAGGTAAAATGGCTTCCCAGCACTTATTACACTTTCTGTTTCAAAACCATCAATTCATTTATGTACATTGAATCTTGCCCCTGTGAAACTAAAAAGCATATATATGTATATGTATATATACACATATAGGTATAATAATGGAGAAATAATGGAAATGGAAATATGTATAATAATGGTCAAAGTCCCTTCACTGAGCTTCAAATTGTCAAAACTTATAAAGCAGCTATTTAAAAATCATAGTAGGGCCACCACTCTTCCCCCCAACACCACCCCAGCTAATTGCAGGGACTATTTTATATTATGACATGTGCATGGCATAATACAGTGGTAGCACTTGGGCTTGTCAAAACAAATAAATCTCTTTCACCCTCCCACTGCCATCCCTTAAAAATAAAAAAATTTTAAAAAAAGGAAATCTGCTGCAAATGTCTGCCATACTGTCAACATTCAGTACCTGAAGAGAACGGTGGAAACTTTAGAGCTTCAAAGCAGGCCCGGCTGAGGGAGCTAATTGAGCAAAAATGAAAGGATCTATTCCGGATGGAAGGGTAAGTCAGAGCAGGAGCAGGACAATATGCTCATTTATGATTTCAGATAGCCACAGTTTGTGCAGTATAGTCTTAATGCAATTTACAGCCTTGATTACAAAATGGCCCTGTGCAAGAACTTGGAAGAAATACATAGCCTCTGAGGGTCTGCTGTGACTAAGGGGGAAAAAAGGAAGATAATTCACATGCTCCTGGAGCAGATTCTTCATAGTTATTGGGCATTTATGTTAACAAAGCAAACCAATGCTTTTTTTTTTCCTTTAAAAAAAAGATAAGAGGGTTTGTGGTCTAAAGCAAATGAATGGTAAATGCCTTGTTTGGCAGAGACATAACCTAAAAACAACAACAACAACAACAACAACAACAACAACAAAGCAATGCTTTCAGATTAGAAACAAAGAAGAGATTAGAGTTAGAAAAGGTGGCTGCACCTAGCCCAGACCCGAAGCTACTCCAATCTATATGAAGAAAAGAAAATGAATTATGGAAATATCTCCTCTAATCTTAAGAGAGTAAATAGGAATCTTGTAGTCTACTTTATTTTTTAAAAAAAGAGGAAGGAGAAGAGAGCTCTGTGGAGGGAAAAATGTTTATTTCTTCTATAAGCAAAGAAGAGATTGGTGATATAGTGTAAAAATCACCACCTCTAAAGGTTGAGGAACTCGGTTCCCAGCTTTGCTTGTTACTGCCTGGGGAAGTCACCTTACTTTTCTGAGACTAAGTTTTCTCATCAGCAAAAAAATGGAGAAGATAAGATGGCCTCCAAAGTCCCTTCTCTATTGAAATATATGAGCATCAAATTTCCATAGGTAAAACTTTCTCTACAAGTTTATCATGTACTTTTTCTGTTTCAAGACATTTGAACATATATAGCCACACAAGAATAACTGATTTCTAATAGTTGGTCCTTTATAGCATAACCCATATTTTCAGAATTTAATAGTTTATCATTAGCTGGTTAAACAGTCCCAATAATACAATGTTTATTGATTTTCTCCTGACCCAACACACAAACACACATACATACAAAGCAATTCATTTAAAAAGATAGTGTGCCTAAATCTAAGATGAAGTTAAACAACATGAACAATAATAATTCTTTAGTCAGGAGAGCATTCATTCCTAGGATGTATCTTAAAAATAAACATGGGTGTGAGAAATGAAAATGACCACACACAGATATATAATTAGACCTGCCTTTGGCAGGATTAGCTCATTGTTTTGCTGAGGAATGCCCAGTGCTTTGTTACAGAATTCTTGGTAATTGGAAAAGGCTCAAAAAATAGTTGTTCCTTTCCAAAGTGAAAATGGTATGCCTGGGCAGGGTAAGAAAAATTAAATAATGGAGGAGTCGGGTCTGGTCCAATGAAAGCAGCTCCATTTGGGAGACCTCAAGAGTAGTTTAAGGATCCTCTCATCATTTTTGTGCTTTATCAATATTACGGTTATTTCAATGACATTCCTCCATGTGAAAGGTATTTCTTTCAATAACTTCATTTCTAGAATGAAACCAAGTTAATTGAAAGCAGACTAGGTGTAATGTTACTTTCTGCAAACCAGATTTCTAGACAGGCTCTTACCTTTTTGTCCCTGCTCCCTGTTTAAGCTTTGCTTGATTTAGTTTCCTGGAGACAAACCTGTAAAAGCATCAAAAAAAGAGAGAAAAGAAAAGGTATAGGAAAAGTACAGTGCCTGGCACATAGTAGGGGGTTTAATAAGTGTTCACTAAATTGGATTGAAATTAATAAATGCAGTCATAACATTCCTGTTTACACAGTAAGAGAAATGGTCCCTGAGAGTCAGTAAAATACCCTCTCTAATTGTGTTAACTCTTTCAAAACCTGGAATACCATTGCAGCAATGAAGTAGTTATTTACATAATCAAAACCATATGTCATATCTGTTCTTTTTACTAAGAGGCACAGAATTTGAATTGGAAAGGGCTTTGGAGATCACCTCATCCAATCCCATCTGTTTTACAGAAAAGGAAACTGAGACTTCGAGGTTTAGGATTATTTCTCAGGTCATGCATTAGTTAGTATGGACTAAAACACAAGTCTGATAATGATCCGATACTCTTTTCCACTTGATTTTCTATAAGGACAGTTGAGACCATACTATTTGCCTAAATTCCAGTGGGCTTCTATTACCTCTAAGATCAGATATAAACTCCTCTGGCATTTCAAGTCCTTCCATAACCTAGCCCCAAATCTATTTTTCTGGGCTGGTTATATATTACTGCCTTTAGCACACTCTGTAGTCCAGTCAAATTGGGCTCCTTTCTGTTCCTCACATGTATCTCTCCACCACCTGGTACCTTACCAGTCCTGGAATATAATCCATTTTCATCTCCGCCTCATAGCATCCCCTTTTCCTCCTGAACACTTGTACATGAAGCCCTTCCTAATTAGTCCCTCAAATTATTTCCTATTTAGCTACTTTGTATTAATTATCTTTAGATTTATTGGGTATATACTTAATACACATACTAATCTTCCCCATTAAAAAGTAAATTCCTTACTGTAGGAATTTTCTCATTCATTGTATTTATACTACAGTCCCTTTCTATTACTTAGTGCCTGGCACACAATAAGTTCTTAATAAATGCTTGTCAATTCATTTGATTTCTTCTGCCCATCATCTATGGCTGAAATACTCTTCTCACATCTGGTTGAAATTCAGTGTTTTACTTCCTTTAAGACTCCACTCAAGCACAACCTTTGATACAAAGCTTTTCCTGATTCCTCAGTCCCCAACTGTTAGTGTCTTCCCTCTCTAAATCCCTTGTATTTAAACTCCCTTATATTTCTTTATTGTATTAGATTTATCTGTTTGTATTTATATAATCACTGTGATCTTCCCCAATGGAAGAGAAGTACTTTAAGGACAGGGATAATTTGGTCTTTGTATCCTGAGTGTCTCTTTCAGTGTCTGGTATATATTAAGAATTTAATATGGGCTTGTTAATTGATTATTGATTGAAAAATTACCTAACTTGATTCTAAAAGCAATCCTTGGTTAAAAAAAAAGAATAAAACTGGCACAGAAACATTTTAAAGTGATGCAAAGTGAAATAAACAGAATCAAGAGAATGTTGTCCATAGGAACAGCAATAAAGTATGATGTTCAGTTGTGAATGACAACTAGAATCAGTAATACAAGAATCCAGGACAACTTCAAGGAACTCATGATGAAAAAAGCTCTCCACTACCATTGTGGAACTGACAGTGATGGAGTCTAAAATCAGATTGATTTCTTCATTTTTCTTTATTTTATTTTCTTTATTTCTTTATATATGTGTGTGTATACATATATTACTTATATATGAATAAAAATAAATTATTTCTATTTATTTCTTCATTCTTCACTTTATTTCCTCCATGAATTTTTCTCTGCTGTGAGTGATATGTGTTTTCTTTTACATCATGATGGACATGGAAATATGTATTATATAATAACACATGTACAAATTAAGTCATATTACCTGCCATCTTGGGGAACCGGGAGGGAGAGAACATTGATCTCAAAATGTCAGAAAATGATTATGAGAATTATATTGGCATGTAAGCTGGGAAAAAAATAAAAATAAAAAAAAAACAAGAAAAAAAGAGAAAAGTTAATGTAATCTCTTACTGCATCTAATTCCAAAGAAACTTCTAGGGAAGACCAAGAACACTAAGTATTTAAAAAAGAGAAGAGGGGGGATTTCATGTTCACAGAAGATTTTTTTGGAAAAGCCCAAGGAACTTGTGGAAATTCACAAATGATATTCCCTTTTATAAGTAGAAGAACTATAAAAATAGAGTCTTGCCAATCTTTTCTTTCTTCAGATGTTTTAAATTAAAAGAGTTCTTCTTCAGGTGACTTTTTCATACCTGTTATCCCAAAACAAGTATTCCCTTTGTTATTCACTTTCTTTTGTTGTGCTCTTATTGCATGCCTACCTTTCCAGTCACTCAGGTTCAAAACCTCAGAGTAATCCTCAACTTTTTCCTCTCCTCATCCTCAACACTCAGCTCAGAGACTACCTGCCAAATGAAACCTTTCCTGAACCTTCCCCAACCTTCACAAATCGCCTGTCTCCCCCAAAATTACTTTGTACTTCCTTGGAATCCACTTTATACACACACACACACACACACACACACACACACACACACACACACACACACACACACGTTCAATTTTCTCTGATTGAATATAAACCACTTTGTGGACAAAGAGTTTAATTTTTGTATTTATATCCCCCCCAGTGTCTAGCAGAGATCCTGGCCCATAAAAGGTGCTTAATTAATGCTTGTGGATCAATGGCTTGGTTGATGGGGTAATATTGAGAAGGTTGTCTATAACTTCCTTTCCTTTCACTTTCTTCTTAACTTTTTCAATCTGGCTTCCCACCTCACCATTCAACCAAAACTACTCTCTCCAAAGTTGATCTCTTAATTACAAATTGAATAGCCTTTTCTCAGTGCTGGTAGTTCCTGATCTCTCTGCTTCTACAGACTTTGACATTGTCAATCATCCCTTTTATGTCTTTGCTGTAGGTTTTCATGACACTGCTGTCTCCAAGTTTCCCTCTAACCTTGTCTCCTTTGCTTTCTTCATCTGTTATGTTTGCTAAACCCCAGGCTCTGGGCCTCTTCTCTTCTCTTCTCTCTCTCTCCACTGAGAGAACTGGTGCTCACATCAGCATCCATGGATTCAACTATCATCCCTACATAGATGACTCTACTTGTCCAGCTCTCAATTGTCTCCCTACCTCCACTCCCATTTCAAGCTGTCTTTTAGACATCTCAAACTAATTCTCCTCTAGACAATCTTCTAGCTGTCAAAATAATCTTCCTAAAATGAAGGTCTGACCCTATAAGCCTTTTAGTCAATGAATTCCAGTCACTATTACCTCAAAGATCACATGTAAAATCTTGTTTTTTAAAGTCCTTCAAGAGTTGGAGAAGATAAAAAACTGTGCACCAATTATTAAACTCATTGAGAAATGAAGGGGAACAAACTGGGAGTCTGTAGAAAACATCTACCAAGATTTTGATTAAGTGGAGCCTCAAAGAAAGAGGGATTAGTGAATGATGGAGGAAAGGGTGTGGGAGGCCAATAAGAGAAACAGTCTTAAATAGATGAACATCTGAGACTCCTCTTTTGAAGAGAGGTTTTTAGGTGGGGGAAGGTCCACTGCTAGTGACTTTTTCATTTGAATTTTAAAGCTCCGGTTTGATTTACTACGAGCCTTTTCCTCCTCCTCTGATTCTAACACTGAAACCTTAAAGATTTCATTCTCTGCATTCTGACCAGATAACAAAGTTGTTTTTTCAGCAGCTGATGAAATTTTTACTGGCACTTGTTCTAGTCCATGCTCAATATAATACTTTTTCAAATCATTGCCAACTTTTTGCCAAAATTCTAAGGGAATCCACGGGCTACAATTTTGAATAAGATCAAGAGATTTAGTGAGCTGTTCTTTACTAACTTTTACTCCCCATTTCTTGAGGGTGTGCTTAGTTATATCAATAAAAAGAGTTCTTTCCTTTGATTCACAGTATCCCATCCTGTTAATCTATTCTTTTACTTCTAGTGTCTTCCCTTAAGGGGAGAGTTCTGAAAACTCTGGATTTCTTGCCCTTCTATGGGCAGAAACTAAACTGTCGTAATTTGGGAGTTGTCTGAGGGGGGAAGGCAGATATTTACCTGAATCCAGTGATCCAAGGTCCCTGTTCCGGCACCAATTGTGGAGATCTCTTTATCATCTCTGATAATCTGATGACAGTTTAGTTGATAAGGAAATAAGGACAGAACAAGGGAAATGTCCAGCTCTGGCTCCAGGAGCATGGAGTTTATTATATATATTTTCACACAAAGAACACAAAAGAAAAACTTATAGCTCATGGTTACAAATCACACAAAAGAAAATCCTTGGAGGCTTCAAAGTAAAGCTAGAACAGGGTCCAAGGCCGAATTCTAGCTGCCTGGATATTAGCAAGCAAATTCTGAGAATCGTAACTATATTCTATAGATATCATAAATGAATTGAGTCTTGTATTTTTTATCGGGAGGATTGCACCTGGATGGATGAAGTTTTTCTAGCTCTGACCTTGGCTGACTTAGGAATATTCTTAGTGTTTATGGATCTTAATTTTCTTGTAGAGGAATTGTTAACCCAGTAACTGCTGATTTGTTTAAAGCTTTCCAATGGGACATATAATTTTATTAAGAAAAGGTGTGGATCTTGAAAAGGAGTCAAAAGAGGAGTCTCAGATGTTCATCTATTTAAGACTCTCTTTCTCTTATTGGCCTCCCACAAAAGGGTAAAGCCCAAGAGTGGCATTGGGGAACAAGGAGTATTCTAACTCTCTTGCCTCAACCAGCTAGCTAAAAGACTGAGTGAAGAAACAGCTAGTACTGGAAAGCACGGCCATAATGGTATATCACCAGGGATAAGCACAGCTTCAGTAGGAACTAATAGATTTGAACCCAGGACCTCCACAGTTATATGTTATATATACAGCTCTGGGCGTGAGTTCAAATCCAACTTTATATACTTCTAGTTGTGTGACCCTGGGCAAGTCGCTTAACTTTGTTTGCTTTGGTTTCCTCATCTGTAAAAGAAAATGGCAAACTTGGTATTTTTGGCAAACACTCTGGTATCTTTGTTGAGAAAACCTCAAATGGGGTCACAGAGTCATATAACTGAACAATAACAACAAAGGTAGATTTGAAGGAGTGAGAGGAATAAAGATTTAAGCTGAAGGGAAACTTGTTACCTAAGGAACATACATTCCAGAACTGATTATGAAAGATATTTTTAAACATCCTGATATTTCCCTACTTATCACTTTGTCATCTCTATAATTAAGTTCCATCATTTTTCAGTTGTGTCTAACTCTTTGTGATGCTTTGTGAGGTTTTCTTGGCAAAGATATCAAGGTGGTTTCCCATTTCCTCCTCCAGCTTTTTGACAGATGAGGAAACTGAGGCAAGCAGAGTTAAGTGACACATCTAGTGTTTGAGGCTAGATCTGAATCAAGGGTCTTCTTGATTATAAGCCCAGCACTCGATTCACTTTGCCTCTTAACTACCCAATCTTTATGTTTTATATAGTCTTTTTTGAAATCATGATTGCTACCATTACTTTTTTTTAACTGAACTAAACCATAATAGATTTTGCTAAAGCCTCTCATTTTAACTCTGTATGAGTCTTTCCACTCTGATTTGCTATCATCTTTTTTTTATTGATGAGTTCTAGATGGCTCAGTGGATAAAGCATCTGGCCTAGAGTCAGGAAGACTCATCTTCCTGAGTTCAAGTGTGTCCTTAGATACATATTAACTATAAGACCTTGGGCAAGTCACTTGACCCTGCTTGCCTCAGTTTCCTCATCTGTCAAATAAGCTGGAGAAAGAAATGGCAAAAAATTATTCTGATATCTTTACCAAGAAAACTCCCAAATTGGGTCATAAACAATATGGCTGAAATGACTGAAAACACACAACTTATTGCATTTGGGTTTAGAGTAATAATTAATTCTGCATATTTGTTTATCATATCTTCTTGTACTTTTTCCTCTCTTTGCTCTAATCCTAATCTTTACAAATAAGAAAAATGGAGGTAAAGGAGAGTTAGCTGAGACTTGTGGTCCATTAATGAAAGGACCAGTTTCATCTCCATAGCTTCCCTTCCCTTTTAATTCCACTTCACATTCCTCACTCCAGCATTTGAGTCTACTTTCCTTATAATTATTCCTTTGGGCTCTACTGCCCTCTATCCTAGATCCCCCCCCCCCCCTGTCTGTCTCTCTTTCTCTCTCTGCCTCTGTCTCCCTGTCTCTCTCTCTGTCTCTCCCCTTTGTCTCTGTCGTCTTCTGTACCCTTTTGAGTTGAATATGTTTGTATACCAAAGCTATGTGTGTAAATGTAATTGTATTCAATCATCCTTTATTTAGTTCAAATGAAAGTAAGGTTCATAGATTCTCTTTCTCCTCAACTATTTCCCCACAAAATTGTACACTCCCTTCTTGTACCACTCTTAGATGATAGAGATTCCCCTTTTTTTTTTACTTTCTTGTTTCATTATAGTTTCCTGTCCTCCTATTTTTGTCTTCTCCTAAGATAGTCACCCACAGCCCTTCTGTCATTTGTACTCTCTTCTCTATGACCCTGGAAAATGTGAGGGTTCTGAGAAAATATTTGTTTCTTACCCCCTGTTAGCACATATACAATTTATTTCCACATGGTCCCTTCCGATTGACTAAATCTATGTACCTTTCTATGTTTCTTTTGGTTTTAGATTGTGTTCTCAGTTTTGGCCTTTTCAACAGAAATATTTAAAAATCTTTTATTCCAGTGGTATCAATCTCAAATAGAAATGGAGCCACTATCCTATACATAATAATTCCTCGAGGCTATCTGTTGACTTAGTTTTTAAATGGATTCTTTTTTTTAAAAAAAAAAACCCTTACCTTCCAAATTGGAATCAAAACTGTGTATTGGCTCCAAGGCAGAAGAGTGATAAGGGTAGGCAATGGGGGTCAAGTGACTTGCCCAGGGTCACACAGCTGGGAAGTGTCTGAGGCCAGATTTGAACCTAGGACCTCCCATCTCTAGGCCTGGTTTAAATGGATTCTTATCTATTGGGGAGGGTTACATTTAGTTTTTGTTTTTTAAATATGTATTTTTATTTATTTGGTTAAGAATTTCCCAATCAATTGTAATCTGGTCAGGCCCCACTCAGAAGGGTTGTGGTTCACATTAAGCCTAAAGGCCATATGTTTGACACTTATTCTCTGTTCAAGGTCCATTTTTTCCTTGGAAATTCATGGCTCCATGAATTAGAGGGATGTCTACCCCAAACATTTGAAGACTCCTCCATCCCTTCCCCATAGAATGTGCAGATGAGAAGATGAGAACAATTTGTTCCCCAGAGGAATGGGCAAATGAGAATAATTTGTTCCAACAACCATGAAGGCAGCTGAAGCAGGCATTGTGGACCACTTAGAGCTTGGTCAGACACCAAAGTAGCCAATGTCATCCACTGCATCCCAGTCTATCACCAACAGTTCTGACTTGTCCTGCCACTAAACTCGGATGACTCTGGAAGAGAGAGTGAGGCTGACAACTTGGTATAACTCTTCTCTTTACAAACATTTTCTTCCCTTTACAAATATTTTTAAATATATTTTTTCTTACCGTTTTATAAAGTCATATTTTCTACTTGGCCCATTCGAATTCTCAGGGCATTCAGTTCTTGGGTAAGAATTCCCACCACCAACTCTAAGTTATCAATTCTTATTTCTATTCTTTTCTCCTTATCTATTGTATTTTTATTTATTTATTTTTTTAATTTTAAACCCTTAACTTCTGTGTATTGACTTATAGGTGGAAGAGTAGTTAAGGATAGGCAATGGGGGTCAAGTGACTTGCCCAGGGTCACACAGCTGGGAAGTGTCTGAGGCCAGATTTGAACCTAGGACCTCCTGTCTCTAGGCCTGGCTCTCAATCCACTGAGCTACCCAGCTGCCCCCTTATCTATTGTATTTTGTATCACTCGTTTCATTTTTTTCTAGTTAATCTTGTAACCTTTGTAGCTAGGTGTTTTTTTTTTGCCTCCAAGGCTCTATTTGGATTTGTAACATCACTCTTTTCCTCAAAATTTTCCCATTGGGTGTCTCTCAGTCCAATGAATTTCTTCTTAGTATCTTTTAGTTCCTTTATTTTTATTTTTGTTTTTATCTCAGCATCCTCTGTATCTAGATTGGGGATGGGAAGTTGAATGGGGTTGGGGGAGATGTGTTTGGTCCTGAGTGTATTTGCCAAGATGAGGCTACTCTTTCTGGAGGAATTGTTTGGCTTTGTCTTCTATTTTGGTTCAGGCCCAAGCTTTGTGGATACTGTCAGGCTGGGGCTGCCTAAAGGTCTCTCAAGGGCCTCTCTTCTGTGGCCTGATCTGGTCACTCCCAATACTGAAGCTTTTCTCTCTTGCTGCCATAGGACTCTGGAGCCCCTCACCAGTTTCAGAGAACTGCTTTTCACTGAGGCTTCCAGATATTATGGCTTTTCTACTTCAGAGTTTCTTAAGGATTCCAGCACTCTTGTGCAGTTCTGGGCTTAATGAAGGTATCTATAAATTACTTTCCTTATGCCTTTCATAATTGGTGCATTTTTTAAGTTTTACTGGGGTATTGCAAGAGATTAAGCTCCAATAAACCCTAACACATCATAGTCTTCCCATAATCCCAAAAAACTTTAATTTTAAAATCATTGATAAATTTTTAAAATAATTGGTAAACATTGATAAAGAAAATTGATACTCTCTAAGATCTTTGTCTAATGACTATGTGTGTATGGTATTAGAAGAACTAACAACAAAAACAATTAAGAGACATAAATTCTTCCTTCTTTGCTTCTTCTGTTACTGAGTTGCTTCATTGTTCGATAATTAAACTATCATTACAGAAACCCAAGAATTTGCAGAATTCTCTGCTCCCTAGAGAAAGGGACCCAAGTAGATCTTCAGGTGAATTCCCATCACTACTTTATCAAGACTCCTTTCCAGAATTATAACTATTTCCCAAACTCTTCATCTATTTTCCCTTTCTGTTTAGGTGATCTGTCCCATGACAATATCACTTCTCTTTGTACTTCTGTTGATCTTCACCCAGATGTTTTCCACAACTCATTCTCCCTTCCTTTCATATATTGTTTCTTTTTAAAAAGTAGGTTTTTTCCAAAGCCACCAAGTCCAGGTCAGATTTAGTTCTTCACATTGGAATCTCTAGTTCATCTTGCTCATTTCCTTTATTTGGAACATTTGTGTATAGACATCTGTGGCTAGATGTCTATGGCTGGCACCTTACTCCTTTATCTCCTGGGTAGTACTGAATACATACTTATTGACTGATTTACTACTGAGAATCTAAACTACCAATCTTTACAAATCACAGCTACCTCTTCTATCACTGGTATCTACCTTGGTAAGTACATGTAGGTAATTTTCTCTTTCTCTCTCCCTTTTAAATTTAAATCACTTTTTAACACCAACTTTAAAGAATATTCCTTCAAGGAATTGAAATGTTTTTATTTTAATATTCTCACATTATCCATTTGCTTTAAGTAGGGTAGAAAGATATTATAAATTAGAGCACTTGGTGAAGCTTACCTTTGTAAAACACAGGATGCAAGTTTTTCAACTAATGAACCATTAAGAGTTTGCCTGGCAAGAATTAGATGGCTTGTATTGATGCCAGGCCCTTTAAATCAGATAGAACTGTATTTTCTTCCCTTGAGATTACTTTGTTATCAAAATGCCACAAAGCAATTTTAACACAATATAAACTCTATATATTTACTACCGTAATTGTAAGTGCATCATAATCACTTCTTCATTGAGTTTTGCTGAAATATTTTGCCTTTGCCATCTTACGTCATCACAGAAGCTTCCTAATCTTTCCCTGGAAACATTGTCATTATAAACACAAAACAGGCTGGGAAACTACTAATGACATTTTTATTCCAATGGTACACTTAAAAACCATAGAAGTGATTGATGGTGGTTACTAAAACACTTTCTAGTAATGGTGTAAGTTTAAATTCTAGGTCTCTAAACAGAAATTTCAGAAAAGGCTCCCCTGCTCTTTGTTAATTGCAAAATAAACAGATAACCAGCAAGAGCCCCCTATGTTCGAGAGCTCTCCTGCAGTGCAAGGGCTGCTTGTGTCATATTTATGCCTATCTTTTGAATGTTGGGAACACATAGAATCTGCAATCTGGTTTCCATCTCCCCTAATCTACTGGAACTATTCTCCCAAAGGTAGCCAATGATTTCCTTCATGCCTAATTCATTGAATTTTCTCAGTTCTTATTCTTTTTGCCCACTCTGCAGCACATGGCATGACTGATCCTTTCTCTAATCTAGAAAATTTTGTTTCTTAGGCTTCTATTTTTTCCCTAATTCTCCAGATGTTTACAGTCATATCTAGAGGCTAAGGATCTGGTTATTCTGTATCTATGTGTTGTCCTTCTTCTGTAAACTTATATGCCTACACAGTTTCAATTATCACATAAGGATTACTGGCTCAAATTTATTTCTCCAGCACTGACCTCTTGACCAACTTCCTGCTCCATATTTTCATCTGCTTACAGATGAAAATTCCTCTTGGCTAAGTCAAATTCATCATAGCCCCTACTGAATTTGTCGTTTGTCTCGACTAAATGTCTTAGGTAAAATGATAGCTTAATTTTTGATTCTTTAGACAGGGATTTTAATCCTGCTCCAAGAAACTTGGTAGCTATATAACTATGAGCAAATCATTTAATCCTTTTAAGTGTCAGTTTATTCATCTATTAAATGGGGAGGATGAGGAAGGAGGTTTGTGTACATTTAGAGCACCATAGCCTTTCATTTTGATTATTCCAGGGGTTATCTCCCATCACTCATGAGTCCTCAATTTTCCCTATCCACCAATTCCTCCCGATCTGCTTGCAAACCTGTTAGTTTACCTGTTCTTTTTTTAAGCATTCTAATGACCCTTTAATTTGATTTACTAAGATACAAAGGACATAACTCTTAAGTAGAGACAAAAGAATATTAAATGAATAGATCTTCTTCCAGTTTTCAGATGAAAGTGGCCTTAAAGAAGCTTGAGTTCTCTTAGGACTGAGAAGCAGAGGAAGAATAATTAAGGTTATTCTCAATACATCTTAGTAGGCCCCTCTAGTATCACTCACCAATAGGTCCTCACCTATAAATTAGTTTATCTCTTCTCTTTTCCTCTGGTTGGCAATGACCTTCTCCCTTAGATCTCACAAAGCATATTATTTTACAAATCTCTTTGGCAACCTCACTTATATATATGACTTTAAAAACCACAGCTAGGTAGATGATGCTCTAATCTCAAAAAGTCTTCCCTTTTTCTCTGATTGGCAATGACCTTCTCCAGATATCATGTAGAATTTTGTTTTCCAGATCTCTAATAAACTTATTTTATGCTTACAGCATAGATTCTGGGTTTACTTTCCCAATTCCCACTCAGAACTGCAGACTAAGTCCCCAGAATGTGACTGAGTACTCCCCTCAGGGTGCTAGATGTAAACCTGAGGGTCTAGAGCAGTGATTCCCAAAGTGGGTGCCATTGCCCCCTGGTGGGTGCTGCAATGATCCAGGAGAGCAGTGATGGCCACAGGTGCATTTGGGGGTGGTGAATAATTGCAAGTGGGCGGTGATAGTATGTGACAGGGGGCGCTAAGTAATATTTTTTCTGGAAAGGGGGCAGTTGACCAAAAAAGTTTGGGAACCACTGATCTAGAGGGAAATATAATTCTATCGCTTATGAGTTCCCATTTGATTTGCCCCAATTTTGATTAACCAGTTAACTTTTTCTGATTTCAATTAACCTCTAGCATCAAATAACTTTCATAATTACTAATATCAAATTGCTATTAAAAACTTTAATAAAGAGATTTTTGCGGAGAAGGAATATCAAAAACTGAAGTTACAACAAACATCCCCCCAAAGACTCTTCCCAAACACATATAGAGTTCATGAGAAAATGTGCTCAAGCATAGAAGACATACATGGGCACAGAAGTCACTCAAGGCCTTGGGTTAGCTGGAAGATGTTTCCTCTTTTTGTGAAGTCTTCATGAAGTTCTCCAAGTTGTGTGGAGTTCCCTCTAGGACACCATGGATTGGGATCCTAGTAAAGTACTGAAATTGCACCTCTCTCCAAAGACTTTATGTTTATCATCTCTCCTCCCCCAATGACATAATCAATGAGGGTCAGGGGAACGTAATATTCTCTCTACGTTCACAGACACTCCCCACTTGCTCAAGATGTCTGTCTCTTTGAGTTCCTAAAGCCTGACTCAAGACAGCTACTGGTACATTTCTAAAAGAATTTCCTTTTCTTATATATACCGAGGTTCAGAGGGATGTCTCATTCTTTCAACTAATACCAATGAATGATGTGGGCATCTGATTTCATTCATTGGTTTGAGGCACTTCACTCCTCCCCACCTTGATTAACTAGATGGTTCACAATTCCTAGTTAATGGCCTTGATTGTTTGATTCATCAGAGATGTCTAGGAATTTTTCACACCTATTTTTTATATCTGACAGATTAGTTCTCTAATTCAAAGAGGCATTTTCACTTGATAAAGGTATCTGGGCTTAGAGCATCTTGTTAGATAAATTAATTGGAATTAGGACATGGGACACACTCGACTTACACACTTCTATTCTGGCCAAAATGACTATAGGATCTATAAGTCTAAATACAATAGAATGTAGCTACAGTGTAAGAAAAATACAATAGAGATGCCCAGTAATTCACAAAAGACAAAAAAGATCAATCTATAAAAATTTATAAGTGCCTACTATGTGCCAAATACAATGGTGGATACTGGGGAAATAGATAGAAAAATGAGACAATCTCTGCCCTGATTTCTACTGAGGGGTACTATGTGTCCATTTTTTTTTATCCTGGGACTCCATTCAAGGAGCATAGGGCCACAACCAGTAGGCAATGGGACACAGTCGCTCAGGGTCACCTAGCTGGGAAGGGTCTGAGCCCGAACTTGAACCTAGGACCTTTTCATTTCTAGGCCTGGCTCTCAATCCACTGAGCTAGCCCAGCTGCCCCTTCTTTAGGTTGCAGTTTCTTTAGCAGATGTAGTTTTTACAGGGTGGGGTTGCTAGCCCCACGCCCAACCCTCCTCCTTTTTCATCCGGGCTAGGGACCGTCCTTGTCCCAGGAGTGGTAAGGGTGGGCAGTAGGGGTCAAGTGACTTGCCCAAGGTCACACAGCTGGAAGTGTCCGAGGCCGGACTTGAACCTAGGACCTCCAGTCTCTAGGCCTGGCTCTCAATCCACTGAGCCACTCAGCTGCCCCATGTGTCCATAGACAAATAAATTCAGTATGTATAAAATAAATATGCTGTGATTTGGAGTAGGAGGAACTAAAAATCAGGAAAATTGGAAAAAATGGGGAAATCAGGAAAGACCTCTTGAATATGATAGAAATTGAACTGAGCCTTGAATAGCGGTAGAGATTCAAAGGGGGCAGAGGTGAGTAGGGGAAGAATTCTAGTCACGGAGGTAGCAATAAGAGCCCAGTTGAAGTTGAATAAAATAAAATTGTAATGGATCCAATCAGCATGGTTATATAACTTCTTCCAGCTGTTTTAAGCAGCATTCCAGCAGGAGGGGAAAAAACCTGAGAGTAACTGGTTACTGGGTTAACTTGGTGCTTTGGTTTGGAAAGGGATAAACAGGGAAATGACAATGCCTATGGACAGTGTAAAGTTGAATTTTTTAACCAAAAGGTTAAGATTTTGAAAAGAGGAAGCAAGCCAAGCCAGAGAAGGGGTGACAACCTGGGGAGTTGTAATAAGAATACAGAATCAGTTTAGGAGGTGTGAGGAACAGGGAAAGTTGGAAGAATGGAAAGTTTTGGTCACACAGAAAAATTTCACTTATGGATATGGGATAAAATCAAGGTTCTCACCATTCCTATGCTCTAAGTAAAATATTTTGCCCGAGGAATGGACACCCACATTGTTATCATTTCTATGATACCACAAAAAGGTAATTATGAATATTTTGTTACATATTAGATAGAAACATAGATGGATAGATATTTAAGATATATAATAAAAATTTACTTCAAATGAAATAAATATATCCTAAGAAACTATATGCATAATTGCTACAACAATATAAATTAAAAGATTTAAAAGGGAACTGAACTCTGAGGACTTCAATGAAATGGTCCCAGAGGACTCTATCTCATGATCTAAAGAAAATGTATATAGAAAAACAAATGGGCAAGACTAACAGTAGGCATACTGAAAAAGAACTGGTTAAGGTGGACTTGTAATGTCAGATTTAGAGACATTTTACAAAGCTGTTATACTCAAAATTATCCATTACTATATAAAAATAGAGAAATGAACCAACGAAATCAAAAGATAGCAGATTTCCAATTAGATACATATAAAAATTTCAAGTTTAATAAATATCAAATATCAAAACCGGAGAAGAGATTCTTTATTTAGCAAATATACTTGAGAAAACTAGTTTCCAATGTAACAAGAAATGGATTTAGACTTTCATTGCACACCAAATACCTCTGTGAATTCTAGCTGGGTGCTAGACAATCATTTGTTTTTAATTAACTATAAAAAAAGTAGAAGAAAATAGAATAACACAGAATCTCAATTATAAAGGGAAGGTAACTTTGTTTTCTATTAAACAAATAAATATAATTATCAAGGGCAAGATTAGGATGATTGTGTGAAAATTATTAAACATCAGCATGATAATTAATAACTGATTGAAGAGATGTTTGTGGTAAATGTGACATAAAAACTTGACATCTTAAAAATAAAAGGAATTGATAAAAATGTGTGAACACAACTCTTCATCTCAGAGTGGATAAATGGTCAAGAGACATGAACAGATCATTACAAAAAGAAGACAAAAGAAAAAACTATCAGTTTAAAAATTCTCACTCTCACTAATAATGGAATGTAAATTAAAATCCAAGGTACTATTTCATACTCACCAAACTAGCAAAAGTAACTAGTAAAAGTAATGAAATTCATTGAAATTATGGAGAAATGGCAAAGTTATAAATAAGAATCCTGGTGCTTAAAGGGCAACAATGATGAGAAGAGACCCAGATGTTAGCTGGGGGAAGAGAGTAAGGTAGAGATAGGTCTGGGAGAAGCTCAGCTAGGGTGTATTGTACTCTGGCATTTCTGGGGTAGGTGGACCTCCACATTCATTGCACTTCACATTTGTTGCATCTGAGGTGGCTTTCCTGTGACATACATAATTGGATGCACTTGCACAAGGCAAGAAGTTCTCCTCCACTTACAGAGAATTCTAGCCAGGGATCCCTAACATATCCCACTCCAATCTTCCTCCTTTAGGAATTAGGCAATGGTAAAGAAGGAATAGCAATCCTCTCCCTCTATCCCAACATGCATAGGGAGTATATGACAGATGGACAAGGTGGGTATAAGCCACCAGCCCCAGGACCAGGGTTCAGCTATTGGGGGTAGTTGTCTAGAAAATGATTGCTATTGATGGGGAGGAGTGGGAAGGAAAGGGCTCATATGTAATACTGGGAAGATGGTCTACCATTTTGCACCCCAAATCTTCATCCCTTCATCCATGGTTTTATCAAGCAGTGGGAAGGCCAGACTATTTCCTTTTCTGACAAGGTGTCAAGATCAAGATTGTGGTAGCCCAAGAACTGACTTAAGCATAGCAGGCTGGCAACAGCTGATCATCAGCCATCTGGCGTACAATCAGCCATCTGGAAAGGAGGGGCTTTTCCAAAGAGCTCAAAGTGATTATCTCATGTGCCTCTCAGAGCTACCTGAAGGAACCTTTTACCCTTTTGCTGCCCACTAGCGTTACTGAGCCCACCTTTGTAGACAAGGGGGAAGCCTGAAGATCCAAGCTCATTACATATTTTTGAGCTTAACGTAAAGCAAACACTTCACTGCAAACTTAAGAAACTGAGTCATTGACTGCATCAGAACAGACAAATTCAGCTCAAGACAAGGCAAAAGCTACCATATAATCTAACTAGATTTCAAGAAAGCATTAGACAAATTCTCTCATATAATTCAACTGGACACCATACCAACAGTTAGATGAATTCAGAATTGGTTGAATTACTGAACAATATCAGCTTGGAAGACAGTATCCAGTGTGGGAATTAAGGATCTGTGCTTGAACAATTCTATTCAATATTTTGACCAATGATTTGAATAAAGGCTTAGATGGCAAGCATATCAAATGTGCTGATGTCACCAAACCTAGAGAGCAAATATGCTGAAATTTAGCAACTGGCTTGACTATTGGACTAAATATAAATACATATAAGAAATTTATTATAGAACTTTTTTAAAATCATCATTTCAAATACAAGAAGAATGACTAGACATTAGTCTGAAAAAGATCATGGGATCATAGTTTATATTTCAATATGAGTCAATAGTGTGATAAGGCAACCAAAATACTGAATTTTTTTTGTTTTCTATTTTTAGAAGGGGGAAGACACTAGGTCTCTTTATCTTGCCTAGGATGGAAAGGCAGCAGCCACTCACAGGTCAGTCCTACTGTTGATCACACCCCAAACTGTTTATGACCTGGGCCAGTTAGCCCCTTTTTCAGTAACCTGTTACCAACCCTTCACCTCTCATCCTCACCTTATCAGTGCAGGATTTAGTGTAAACAGCTGATCAACTTTAGCCCTGTGGTAGCTCTTAAACTCAAATTAACTGCCAGCCTCAGACCTTTGGAAGAAAGGAACCCACAGCAGGCTCTGTTCTGAAATTAAACTCTATTTAGAGAGCTTAGTGAAAAGAGAGGGCCATCCCACTGTGGTCAATCTAGCCCAAGGATAACCAGGAGGATGAAAGTCCTAGAAATGGTGCTATAATGGTCCACATGAAGAATTGAGAATGTTTAGCTTAGGGAAAAAAAAAAGACTTAGGAGGGGCATGATAAGAGTTTTCAAGTATTTAAAAGGATTGGGTATGGGAAATGAATATGATCTATTCCAGTGATGGTGAGCTTTTTAAAGACCGAATGCCTAAAATGTACCCTGCATGTGAGCCCCCCACCTCTGCCTTACCTCAGACACAGGAGGAAGTCCATTCCCATTGGACTGCTGGGCAGAGGGGAAGAGGAAGTGAGGAATGTCCTCAGGCATGTGGCTAGGGGGAAGGGAGCAGCCACTCCCCAATCCCCAGCATGCATGCCATAGGTTCACCAACACAGATTAATTCTTTGCCCCCAGAGGCCAGAACTGGGAGTAATGGGTGGGAGCTGCAAAGAGTTAAATTTAGGCTTGATATAGAGACTTCCTAAAAAATGGAAAATGAAATCAGCTGTCTCTCCTGTACTGGTGTCTATTGACTTATTGGAAGTTTTCAAAGATAATGTCTCGATGGGAATGTTATAGGTGGGAATCTCGTTCAGATATTGTTAGAATAGATGGCCTGAAGCTCCAAGCCTAGGGATTTGTTTTTGTTGTGAAATTTTGTACTTCCTCACACTCTCAAAATATAAAATTTCTGCCTCCCTCTGAATACTTTAGCCAACCAATTGCACTCACCCCTTCCCTGATTCATGCTTTGTTCATTGCTCTATATCAGTGATTCCCAAAGTGGGCGCCACTGCCCCCTGGTGGGTGCTGTAGTGATCTAGAGGAGCAGTGATGGCCACAGGTTTTAACTTTTTTTGTATTACATTCTATTCTGAGTTCAATAAATACTTTCATATTTTCAAAGTTCAATGTTTCTAATTTATACCTTTCTTTACTATATTTTACGAAAAAGGTAGAAACATTAATACATATATCTTTCCTATTAATTGCTATTAAAATTTTAAAAAATTAATTTCCAGGGGGCACTAAGTAATATTTTTTCTGGAAAGGGGGTGGTAGGCCACAAAAAATTTGGGAACCACTGCTCTATATGAAGATAGAAAATCTGTATACCACAGAGAATGTAGGCTCAGAGAGGACAGGAATCATTTCTACTTGAATTCCTTAGGGCGGCAGTTAAAACAATCCTATATATATATCGGATCAAGCTAAGCAAAATTATGAAGTAATCCAAGTTTGGCTTCAGCACCCCACCCCCATCTCTCTAAAGAGAAGACAGTGACTAGAGACTTCCACCCCTCCTAAAATATCAAACTCCTACCCTTCCCCTTCCCCCTTGCTTTCTCCTTTGCTCCTTCTTTCCTTCTATCCCTCTCTCCTTCCTTCTTTCTTTCAGTCTTTCTTTCTTCCATCCCCTCCTTCCTTCTTTCTTTCCTCCTGTCACTCCTCCCTACTCTCCTTTCTTCACCCTCATTCCTTCCTTCCTGCATTTTTACCAGAAAGCAATTTTATCTTTCCCCAACCCCCAACCACAAATAGTATAAATTTAAAGAGAAAAAAAAACCCAAATTATCGTAAATGAATGTATGAGTGCCATCTAGTGACACAAATGTAAAATGCGAGTAAAATCTTTTTCACCGACCAACGTTTTAAGAAAGAGTAGGGGACAGAGAATGACCCCAGATCACTGCCGATTTCCTCCCTGCAAAATACTGTGGCTTATTGTTCTTCAGAGAATACTATTGCTATTCTGGGCAGATTTGTGAGATCTCCCAAATTTTAGAAGTGGATTGTAAAACAGCAGAACCTGCTGAGCTGAGAGGTGTGGGTGCAAAGGGGAAATGAAGCCCCAGGTCTAAGGAGAAGTTGCCATGCACATTTCATACAAGCAATAGTGGAAGCTGCAGAGGATCATGTTGGAAGTCCTGCAGGGAAAATAAAGAAACCTAGTATAACACTGCTTTATCACCGGATTAAGACAGCGTGAGATCAGATAAACCCAGAAGCCCTAGCTAAAGGCTTTATAGGAAATACTGTATTTCAAATTGCATGAAAAGAGCTAGAGATGGTATTTTTGAGTTTGAAGAATTTGAAAACAGAAAAGACAATAAAGGTGAGAAAGAAGTTGCTGATGGAAGAAGAGTGGTTGGGATGGAAATGGGAAAATGAGGCAATGTGTCCAAGCTGAAAGGCACTACAGAGTATAATGAGAAAAGTCATTTTTAGAAACTAATTTGAGGCAAAATCAAGTGTGTCTGCCATATACCCATGGGAAAATAGTATTAATTAATTAAATGAATTTTTAAAAATGAAAATAAATAATAAATTGGACATTCAAAAGAAATATCTACCTTTGCTATATTAAATATATATTTGCTATATTATATATTTATATTTGCTATATTAAATATATATATATATATTTTTTTTTGAACCCTTACCTTCCCTCTTAGAATCAATACTGTATATTCTAAAGCAGAAGAGTGGTAAGGGCTAGGCAATGGGTGTTAAGTGACTTGTCCAGGGTCACACAGCCAGGAAGTGTCTGAGGTCAAATTTTAACCCAGGACCTCCTGTCTCTGGGCCTGGCTTTCAATCCACTGAGCCACCCAGCTGCCCCCTGCTGTATATTTTTTAAAAAACACATTTTCCACATTTCACATTCTTACGGAGAGAAGAAGCCATCATAATTTAAGATCATTTTTTTTACCATTACCATAATAATCCTTGAAAAAAGATGTCATCAGTTAATGTTTAAGATATAAACCCTCCCTGGAGGTACTCATCTGCAAAGATAGATACCCAAGGGCCACCTGCCTACCTGAAGCCTTTTTTGATGCCCCCCAGCTACTAGTGCCTCTTGACCAAATTACCCTAAATTTTTCTTTCTATATACTTTGTAAATACTTGTATTTTTCTTTCTATGTATTTTGTAAATACTTCTTTGTGTATGTGCTATTTCAACTGATCAAATGTAAGGTCCTTTAAGGGACAGGTTCTCATTTTAGTCTTTGTATCCCCAGCCCTTGGTACCATAACTGGCACAATGTTGGCACTTTTCAATTCTTGTGGGCTTATTTTGACTGAAAGAAGATTCTAAATTATTTTCTATTTTTTAATATCTAAAGGACTGAATAACTAATGATGAAATTTGAAACACTTGACAGGAAGTTGAAATAGGGGTTCAGAACCACCAATCCCACCTGCCCATCAGGCTAGCTGTGGCGGAATAGGGAGGTGGTAAATAAATGCTTTCCGAGCCTAGGAGTCTTTCCCTTTTGAACAGATCCAGCCTCTACTTTTCTTAAGGTGACAAAAAAAGCAGTGAGAAAAAAACCAGTTGTACACTCAAAGGTTAATATAAGACAGCAGGCTCTCCAATATTATCTGTACTTCTGCTCCAAGCCTCATGGTCCACAAACGTCAAGTAATTATCCCCATATGACGGTAGCGTGGGAGATCGCAAAATAGACAGGGACATCTAGGGGATTCCTGAATGGCCCATTCTGGGAAGGTACTAAAACTTTTAAAAGACAATGTAAGAAATGGAGCATCCCATAAACACAACACTGTGGGAGTAAATCACCAACCTTTCTGGCAGCCACTGAAAAGCTTTTGTCATTTGCCGACAGTTACTCAATGTCTGTCCCTCCCCTGCCCACAGCACAGTAACTGGTAAATTGCTTTTGTCCAATATTCCCTACAACAATGAGCAAAGGCAAGATCTGTAAAATCATCAATCAAATTATCATCAGTGGTGAAATTCCTCCCCTCTCAAAGATCAAAAAGTTTTGTTTTTTTTGTTTTTTTGTTGTTTTTTTTTAACTTTACCTCCTTTCCAAACTAATATCTATAAGCAACTTTAGGGAACTTTGGCTAACATCTGCCAAGCACCAAACTGAACTAGGATATATCATATAGTAAATGTTTCCATATCCCTGAAAATAATGCCATTAAATTCTTATGATTCCACAATGAAATCCTGGATTTGAACATAATACCTAACATTACCCAAACAATGGTGTTCAGCTATTTAGTGAATTCAATTAATTGCCAGACCACTAACTGTATAAAATTATCTCCTTCTTTGTCACAATTTCCACATTAGGACTATAGACTTAGAGGTGGAAGAGATGTCAGAGGCTATCGAGTCCAATCTGTTCATTTTTTATAGAAAAACAAGTCACAGACTGGTTGTCTCTTAGATGTCCAGTAAGTGTCATGATGGGGATTCGAATCCAGACTTTCTTAATTCCTAAATCCAGTGCCTATCCACTGCACTAGGCTGCCTCTGATTTGAAAGGCTTTGCATTAAACAAACATGGGGTCATTATGGTAACTACATTAGTTTTCCCTCCATCCACTACTTAAACATTTCAAAATTATACTTTCAATGAAATTATCATAAGCATATTTAGTTGATGTGTATGCTTCTACTACAATTTGTCTCGTAGTGTGGAGGTGAGGGTAGTATGGGGTGGTGATTAGCGTGCCGGACTTAGTCATAGTTTGAATTTAACATAAACCATATGGCAAATCATTTAACTTCCAAGAGTCTGAGACAACTTAAGAGAACTCGTGTATAAAGTTGTAGACAAGTCAATGATACCCAGTAATTAATTCCCTCATCAATTAATGTACCTTCTTCAAAGAGGAAAAGACATCGAACTAATCTCAAAATAACTTCAAAATAAATAAGAGGGAAACTGAGAGCATCTTGCTACCATCAAGTATGGAAGGCAAGAGAGATTTTTCATTGACCTTGAGAAAATGCACCCTGTTGATTTCTAAGTGATAAATCCACAAAGTTTGGGCTGATCTGCCTCCTAGGTAGAGGAACAACCTCTCGACTCCAAGCTATCAGGGAGAATAAAGAGTTCCTTAAAAGATTGACAGAGGTGCTTCCAGATTTAAAAAAAATGTTAAGGCTCTAACAAGGCAAAGAGAAATCTTGATCTGTGTCAGGACATTGTGGGTGAGACTATACAACCCAGAGAAGCCTAAATGGTAGAAAGAAGTATATAATAGCTATGAGCTTCTTGTGAATCAAGAAACAATGATGGAGCTTCGTTAGGGCATCGTGAAAGAATTCAAGTGAAGGTTAGAAGACAAAAAGCAGTGGTAGTAAGGCTTATTGAGGCAACTATTTGTCTGCCTGACAAATAATGAGATCTGCTATCATAAAATGATATACTTATTAAACTAGAGCTGAAAGGGACCTCAGAGACCCATTAGTCTCCTTATTTTCTAGGTGAGGAACCTGAGACCTTGAGGAGTTTAAATGACTTGCTCAAGTTCACACAGGTAAAAAGCCATACAGGCAAGGTTTGACTACAGAGATATCTTCTCAGAGCATGTACCTGAGACATGACAGAAAGCCTCCTAACCTCATCAAACCTGATGATCCCATCCAGAAGAACTCTAGCAAACTTTAATGACACGTATAAAGTCTTGGGCAGGAAACAGAGGGCCTTCAAGTCTCAGCAAACATTCTACCTTCTTCAAGTGTTTCCCATACTTTTCCCAAGGTTTTCCCATTCCCTTATTAGTAGTAGTGCCTTGCCCAGTGACTATCTCCAATCCCTAGAATATCTTGTTCAAACACGCTTGTTTGCATGTTGTCTCCCCCATTCAAATGTGAACTCCTTGAGGGCAGGGACTTCATTTGTCACTCTTTCCCTAGCACTTCAGCACAGCATCTGGCACACTGTAAACACTTAATCAAAGCATGTAGACAATGGTTGACCCTAGGAGCACCTTAGGGTGGTATTTTCAAAACTCCTGCTTGTTGAAGTTAGGGGTTTCAGAAAAGAAAGGAAGAGTTGAAGTGAACGCTTAATTAAGGAGCTCCTGTCTGAGAATGGGATTTATAACTTAAAATCTAAGCATGGTGAGCTCTTAGCTGGTGATGAAGAACATTCAACAAAGGTCAATGTCTATCCGTTCAAAAGGGCTTTCAAGTGAAACAGGGTAAAATTGCCTTTACATACATAATAAGCCATAAACAAGCATATATTGAGAGAGTCTGTGAATCTGTTATTGGCCCTGTGCTGTTCAACATTTTATCAATGACTTAAAGATATGAATGGTGTGTTTATCAAATTTGCAGAAGACATGAAGCTGAAAGCAATATTTTACACATTAGATGACAGAATCGAGATACAAAAGATTTTAGTTGGCTAGAACAATGACTTTAATTTCACCAAATGAAATTTAATAGAGCAAAGCATAAAGTCCTGCTCTTGATCTTTCAAAACTCATTTTGACAAACAGGGAGAGGCATGCCAAAGAGAGGTCATCTGAAAATATCTGGGGGTTTTAATGGACTACCCGTTCAACGTGAGTCAACAACATGACATGGCAGACCCAGAAAATGATGAAGCAAAGTTGCATTGTGAGCCAAACTGTTCAGGCCAAAAATGGTGATAGTTAAGTCATATTCTATCACAGTCACATCATATGTAGAATGTTATTTCCAGTTGAGAGCACCATACTTTAAGGAGGGTAGTGATAAACTAGAGATTTGTCTACAGCAGAAATATTCATGGACCTCTTTGGAAGTCTGGTGAAGCCTATGGACCCCTTCTCAGAATAATGGGATTTTTTTAATATTAAGTTTCTATTCGAAATTAGTAAAAATGAAAAAGTAATTTTTCCCATTAAGTTTGTAGATCCCCTGAAATCTATCCACTACAAACTCCTGGCCTAGAGAAAGGCAATCAGAATGATGAAGGAAATCAAAACCAATCCATATAGGAATTAATGGAAGGAACCTAAGGATGCTTAGCCTGAAAATAAGACCAAAACAGTATGGTAGATGACTTCAGTATTTGCAAGCTATTATTGTGAAAGCATGATCTAAGTTGTTTTTAACCTTGGCAGCCCTAAATAGTAGCAAAGACTAGAAGTTTTAGAGAGGGAGATTGCCAGTGGTGTAAGGAAACACTTCCTAAAATCTAATGCTGTCCAGAAGAGGGAATGGATTGCTTCAAAAAGGCAGGTTTTCAAATGGAAGTTGAGTGATCATTTTTCAGGGATGTTATAGAGATGACTGCCATTTGGAGATGAATTGTTCTAGTTGGCCTCTAATATTCTTCCCAACTCAAGATGTTCTGTGACTAGTTGATTTTATGTTAAAATCAAAGCTTGGGAATTTATTTCAACACCTTTGTTTTTGTTAATAACTCATTATAGGTTATTACCTTTTATTTAAAGCTCTTTTAATTTCCAAATACTCCTTTGATAAATTTATTGTACCTTACATAAAAGTGAATGTTTACTTGTTTTACCTTATTAATTAACCATGCAGACCTCGAAATTATGTTCCCAAGAGCCTGTACACTAGGATTGAATTGATGCTAAGGCATCTGTATTTTCACCCTCACTTTTTACCCAACTGCTCTAAGAGTCTAACCTCCTCCCTTCTAAGATATATCTTTCACCTGTCCTCTTTTTTGTCATCCCCTCCCAGTTTATTGTCTTTTTTCCATCAATTATCCACCTCTTCTTGAATTTTCTCTCCTTTGCCTAGAAAACTCTTCAGTTCTAAGTCTATGATCCCCTATGAGCTTCTGAATAGTCTGCTTTCCATTCATACCATTTGTCTGAATCTTCTTTAGAACATAAGTTCCTTGAAAAAAAGGAATGTTGGCCTTTTTTTAATCTTTGTTACTAGAACCTAGCACATATAGCTAGCTGCTTAATGCTTTTTCATTGAATTCTCATGGCCACAAATTACACCAATTATACCTTAGCTCATCCATAGGTTTCCACGAACCACAGATTTCCTATCAGTTAATACTATTGATTATTCCTTCTTGAATATATCACCTTGCTTGAATTCTATGACATTGCATGGTCCTGGTTATTACCCCCTCTATTTTCTTTATTATTTTTTTTTGTTTCTAGTCCCCCCTCTATAATTTCCTGGGTTTTAGCCCTTGTCATTTTCTCTCTCCACTCCCTCTTTAATGCTATCTATTTCCATATCTTTGGCAACTGATATTTTTAGACACTTCCTAAATATCTATCTTCAATTCCACCTCTGTTCTCAGATCAAGACTCATATTTCCATTTGTCAGTAGGATATCTGTCTTTCCAGCATTTCAAAATTCAATAAAAACAAAACACAACTTATTTTTTCTTCCCCAAGCCTGCTTTTCTTCCTGGCTTCCCAATTTCTCTTCATGTCATTACCAGTACTTTGGCTCCTCTGGTTTGCAAACATTGCATCAGCTCTGACTTCTTGCTCCACCCTCCAAAAAAATACCACTAAATTCTACCCCGAAAACACCTCTTGGATATCCCTTTCTTCCCATTCCCACTTCTAGCTCAAGCCTTCTTGAAGGTGTGATTTTAATAGCCTAATTAATCTCTCACCACTTTCAATTCTTTTCCCCCTGTATTAGGCTGAGCAGCGTCAGAATCATCATCTTATAAGACACCTCAGGACATATCAATCTACTGTTCTGAAATTGTGAATAGCTTCTAATTCATACTCCATAACTCTATTTTGCCTACTGGACTAAATCCAAATTCCTCAGCTTGACAGTCAAGGCCTTTCAAAATAGGGTCTCAATTTTATTTTGCCAGGCTTCTCTCTCAATAGAACCCCAAATATACCCCTCACTGCAGACATGCTGGACTAGTTATACGCTTTTCACTGAAAATATCCTATTTTATTGCTTGTGTTTTTGTTCATGTTGTTGGCATAGCCCAACATCTAACACAGTGCCTTGCATATATAGCATCCTTTTACAAAAAAGCCCTTACCTTCCATTTTAGAAATGATACTGTGTATTGGCTCTAAGGTAGAAGAATGGTAAGAGCTAGCCAATGGGGGATTGGGGACACCCATCTAAGAAGTGTCCAAGGCCAGATATATATCCAGGACCTCCATTCTCCAGCTCTGGCTCTATCCACTGAGCCATCTAGTTGCTCCCTAAATATAGCACTCTTAATAAATGTTTATTGATTTAAAATGAACTGCCTGGCAATAACAGCCAATCCATTAGTCAAATCTATCCTTTAGGATACATATCAAATGCTCTCTTTTGAGAAATCTTTCTTGATTCCCCACAACTTGGTGTCTCCCATTATTGCCCCCATAACACATCTTTCTATCATTTTAAACACAATTGTCAAATACTATTGGCTATAACCACTTTGTATTTGATTTAATCCTCTGTGGGCCTTTCTCATTTAGCCTCTTACTCCCCAGTTTCTAGCTCAGTTCTTCATGACCAGTAGGCATTCATAAGTATTTGAAACTTCACCATGGCACAGAATTATGACCATTTTCACCCCAAATAAAATTTGCACCCCTCCCTTGACTCCCTAGCTGGGCTTCAGACCTCTGGGCACTTTGATGATCATTGTTACAAGATACCTTCTTTCCCCTCTACTCCTTCTACCTAGCAACAATTTCAATTTATGCATTCATGCTTTATCTTTTCCTATTAAAATGTAAACTCCTTGAGGGCAAGGACTACCTTGCTTGATTATATTTCTATAGTTTTGCTGAGCAGTACCTAGCATATACTAGCACATAGTAAATAATTAATCAATGCTTAAAAGTGTCTTTGTTGAAAATACCTCTAACTACCTCTAAGTGGTCCCTTTTAAAAGGCAAATCAGAATTTGCAATTGCCCATAGCCACCTTTAAAGAGTGGTGCAAGAAATTATCTTTTTCCTTTTCTTTCTATGTAATAAGTAGGAGACCAGGATGATTACATGAAGTGCTTGCAGGATTTTCTTTCCCTCAAGGACTTTGCCATTCTACTGGATCAACTAGCTAATGAAATCCGACAGAACGGGATTGTTGCATAGGAAAACAACATGAGCACTCCATATTTGCTTTAGAAACTTCACAAAGCCCCTGAAGAATGACTTACCTTGGAAAGTGACTGGGAATGCATTGGTTATAACTAGAAAACCAATGTCCTGGCTTTTATGCTGCTCAATAAATTGGAAGGGGTGTGTGTGTGTGTGTGTGTGTGTGTGTGTGTGTGTGTGTGTGTGTTGTGTTGTGTTGTGTTGTGTTGTGTTGTGTTATTAATGTTGGCTATGCTTTTCTTTGAGACTTGGAGAATCTCTATATCTTGTCCCCAATATACCATGCTACCAACTTCCATGTGTAAACTGTCATCTTCCAACCTCCTTCCAGGAGGCTTCAACAACTCCTTGTTATCACATGTTCTAGAAAAGGCACACTGCATAGTTCAGTATTGGGTGGGTGGAAGATAAATAGAGAAAAATAACCAGCCACTTTCTTTCAGGAAACTAGTAAGATTCTTTGGAGAATGCTGTAAACACCACGGAAACTGGGAAGAACAGAACCTCAGCCAAGGAATAAGTCCTTGCCTATCAAGCCCCAACAAATTGACACAAAAAAGTTTCTTTGGTCAGATAGCTGCCTTGAGAGAAGTACTTTTTGCCATTTTCTTACTTTTTTTTTTTAGGGAGGGGAAAAATACAATATTTTCATTTAAGACTCCTTGTGGTAGCATCTCATTATTCCTTACTCACTTTCAGCTGTCCTAAAGTTCTAATTAGAGAAACCTAATTGAAGAATGGCTAAGACCCATTCCAAGGTATATCCATTGAGGAACCTAGGTATGCTACAGAAATAAAGCTATGCTAGGTTGCCCCCAGAGAGGTAAATACAGATGTGCATGCTGGAGTGTCTCAAAAGTTTCAAAACACAATACTCAGTATTGAAGCATTTTGCAAGAGGGTTAGTCTATGAATTTAGATAAGGCTTTAGACTATTTGGGTAAAAGCTATTAGAAGTAAGGCTTGCATAAGAAAATAAAAACCAATGATGCCAATAAACAAAGGCAGCAAGTACACTTTCTTTGCAGCTCAAGAGACCCTGGGAGTAACTTGAGGCCAAATTTTGAGGCTCGAAGAAGGATCATTTTTGGTTTAATTCTAATTTCAGAGAAGATATTTGTTATTTTCCTCAAGTTCTGGGAGGAGTTATCTAAACATCTTTGTCATATTCATAACTTAGCCAATGAAATATTCCATTAGTTTCTTGGAAATAGAAAAGAAAAAATAAGTGCAATTCACCAATCTTAATCACATTTTCTAAATATGAATCGAATCATAGAACCAGGATCTCAGTTGTACAGTACTTAGTCTCACTCCTGTCCATATCATAAAAGCCCTTCCATAATATCTAAAAAATTGAATAATAAAACAATATAAAGTGTAATTACAAGTGGTAGAAAAATAATTCCTTTGGAATTTTTTAATGTCCTGTTTTTTTTTTTTTACTGATTTAAGGATGTTCAAAATGTAGAGTAGAAAAAAAAAGTGGTCGATTTTCATTGGAAAAAATGATCTTTTAATTTTTCCCCCCATAGAGTTCTCTGGCATCAGTTAAAATACACTAAAAGCTATGACTTAACTGGAAGTTCATTTTTCAATGGAAGGTCATCCTCTTTAAGCCAGCTTGTGATTTTTAACAGTTAATGTGCTCTTCTGAGCTTAGAGCTCAGTAATCTGAAAACATCACAGAGAATTCAGTCTCTCGGTGATGGTGAAAATAGGGAAAAGTACTTCTCCCACTGTCCATCTCCACTTTCAACATCCCAGATGCCCTACTTAAATTTTTATTACCAAGTATTTTACAAAAAAGAATCTGACCGCATATATTCAAGAGGTAAGTTGTCCTCGCAAGTAGAGTGAGGACCAGGTTCACTTTCTTTGATCCAGGAAGTCAGCCTCATTCATCTAAACTGCACTGATTTGGTAGAGTTTAGTCATGACACTGAAAAGACACCAGAGAAAATGAAAGAACTTGCTATTAACTTGAATGCCAAATGCTTCGTCCTTTTAAAACATATATCATTAAATGGACATATGTAGTGTGCATTCTGAGTAACCACAGCTACACTTAAGCCCCCTATAACCTGTGTCCCCCAAACCGCCCCCCTAAAATACTGGTCAATAAAGTCCTGGGCATTGTCAAAATGTTCAGAATCAAAAACAGATTATCAATGAAAATAACACCAAAGAAGTGGTATTACTATCTGTTTTGTTGTTACACACCCTTTTGTCCAAGGGATTTTTTTATCTTACAGCTAAAACTTCCTGTTTGTGATGTCTTCTCCCTATCTTAGTGTAAGATTCTTCGTAACAGGGTTATCTTACTTTACTATTTGTATTCCTAGCAGACAGCATAGTATTTGGTATACTGAAACATTTAATAAATTCTTTTTTATTTATCCATTCAATCTTTAGATTATCATCTACATAAATCAGAAAAACTGATTATATTCCATTTTATTACTACTTAAGAATAGCCTACCGGCCAAATCAGAAAATGTATTCTATGACCATAAAATTTAAAAAGCTTTACCCAAAAGTTAATTTTAAACTCAGAACCCATATCTAAATGTTTGTTTCTCTGTTATGACCTGGAAAATCAGTGGTTTCTGTGTTTTAAAACAGTGAGACATTTGTGTATTGCTTTCACCAATAAATAATTTTCAAAGCATTTGGCTTAGTAATTTGTCTTCTGTTTTGGCCATCCTGGAACTTATTCATCTGCTCTTGACATAAAGACTTCCAGGAAATGCAAACAGAAACATGAAAATGGAGGAGATTATCTGAAAGAAAATATACTTTGCATCTAATTTTTGTTCACAAGTAGCACCAAAGCTGAACATTCTGAAAGGCCTTTGGAAGATAATTTTTTCTAGTGTTCCTTAAGTTAGTGAAAAAGAAATGAAAGAGGAAAAAGAAAAAGAGAATGGAGGATGAGTGAGAAAGAGAGGGCAGATACACAGAGAATCTGCAGTGTAGATAATCAAACCCTTTATTGTCTAAGTTACATTAGGCTGCAACACTGTAAAAAATCCTGTTAAATAGCAAGGAAAGGTAGATTCTGGTAGAGGTAGTAGGAAGTCTGTAACAGTCAGAAGATGGTTTACAGAAGAATATCATGCTAAAATTGCAATTTAAAAAAAATGCTGATCATTTGCTAAATAAATATGGAACGCAAAGCATTTTAAATACTATGGTCAAACTCATAGAAATGAATTAATGAAGCAATACAACAACAATCTTTTTTTTCCTTCTAAATGGAAAAGTACAAACCAGAGTTTCATTCCTGAAAACAGCTTGTCTTTGAGGTTGGCATTCTTGGAGGGTTCCTCAACCCCCACACATTTGTTTAATTAAGTGAAAATCTGATTTCTGCACCATACACAGCATATAATTATTTAAACTGATTTCCCCCTACTGTTGTTCTCTATGTAACTAAATTCTGATTGTAAACTTTCTTGATTAGTACCCTGGTAATGGAAGTGACAGCATTTTCCTCTTCTTTCTCTGTCAGACACTCTAGGAAGGAAGGTTCTCCAAGAAGCAGCTTTCATTTCCAAATATTAATTGGGATTTTCTATATCACTTCTGAAAAATCACAAATGTACACTACACTTTTTTGTCACTTTGGGTACAGAATAATTTTTTTAATAGCTAAAAACATAGAGAAGCAAACAGGGCTACAAGCTAGCTTTGTTGCATTCCTGAATTGTCACCATTTACTTTAAGCCAAGAAAACAGGACCCAGAAAGGCAAAAATTATCGCTAGTGTGAACCCCAAAGGATGATCAAACAGAAATCAACAGAACAGGTGAACAGTGGAATGTGTCTATGCAACTTCACTCAAAATAATTTTACAAAACAGTCAATTACAGTCACTTCTAAGTATTTGCACAGACATTCCTAATTATACCAGTACTACAGAGAATTCTGGTACACATCTGGTGTAGGGATATGAGGGAAAATAAGTAAAAAAAAAAAATACACTAGCAAGTTACATTGCATTGTTGCAAGCATTGCAAATTAAGATGAACTGTCAAGTAATCCAAAACCAATAACAAGTAGAATCCAGAACCAAACCTTGTCTAATAATAATAATAATAATTATAATTATAATAATTATAAAAACTCAACAAATCATTAGAACAGAAAAACCACATTTTAGGGTTTTTGTTATTGTTGTTTTTTTTTTTAACAAATCTTTGTATCAGAAGCCCATTTACTACAAAAAAACTGCACTAGTCCATTACTGTATTAAGTAAACTTGCTCTCACCAGTATTAAAGGTTAGGATAATTTCTGTACATGTAAAATTATTGCTTTTTTTGAAAAATATATTTAGCATGCTAGTTTTAATCCATTTCCTGCCTTTACAAAATGTCACAATTTAAAAAAAACCTAGTAAAGCTTTTGCAAAAAATTTCACAGAACATTTTCTTTCAAGGCAGCAGTAACTTTTTGATAATGCATAAAATCATATGTGCAAAAATCTGAAACTCTCAGAAATATTACCATCACACATAGTGTCACAGCAATAAGGAATAAGGAAAGAAAATATTTATATCTGTGGAATACATTTTTAATTGCTTACACTGCATGGTTTAAGATCCTTTGTTATGTGCCTTAATCCCCACCACGAAAAACTTGCATTTGAAAGAGTTACTGAGGAAGAGGTATATAAAGCATTTTCCCCCCTAACACTACCAGTGACCACCAAGTACAATACATGACATATTATAAGAACATTATTAACCTGCCACCATGAAAAAGGTAAGTCATCTTTTTTTTGAAAGGGGGGGATGTCACTAGGCCCAGGAAGGAAAAGGGGTAACTGACTTGCTGGGGGGGAAGGGGGGAGACAGAAGCATACAGAGCATACAGTACCCTAGGCAATCTAGGTTTCCTACATTTGCTCAAAGATTCTTCTGCTATTATTAAAAACATGTACACATTAGGAGCATTCAGTGGCTGTTAAAACGTGCAGTCTTCTTTTGTGAGCAGTTTGCCAAATGTAGCCCTGTTACAAAAAGGTCCTGAGAATAAAATACAGAAGCCTGCTTTTCTTAGTGTTCAACTAGCTTTCTTGTCCAAAGCAGAGTATAAGCATATCCATAGAAGTGTTTCTATTTCCATATTCACGTAGAACTCTTGGTGAACAGTCTAGAACAATCGCATGGGAAATGCAAGTGGCCCCCAGATTTTAACGAAATAGAACCATTGGAGAAATATGGTCTTCTCGATAGCAGTCCCTGTTCAATCAAGCATGGTTTTTCACAGCACCAAAAAAATACCACTTCCTTCCAATCTTTTATGGACTATTCTTTTCAGTTTGCTTTTCCACTATGACAAGGAGTGGTAGGTATTAACACGTCATCGGCCCTCAAATCCACCACTATTTGTTTGTTCCAATCTGGTTAGAGAGGAGTCCTCGGGAGCATCAGCAAGGTTCTTGGTTACAGTGCTTAACTTCGTCGCCTTTTGTTCTACTTGGTTTTCCAGTGTCTCGAACTCATCTTGAATGATGTAGGAGCGTTGTGTTGTCACAGTGCTGGCCAGTCCCACTGTTAGTTACAAAGGAAATATGGAACCATGGAACTGATTAGCATGTGGACACAAGATATATGTATAACATATACATACATACATATATATATATATTAGGTATGTAAGATTTCATTTATTTTTAAATGGTTAAGAATATTGAGGCATCTCCCTTGAGTTTCCATTCGAGCACAGTGGTTGTAAGGATTTGAGGGTCTATAAGGGAAGTCTTCCAGGCAGGGCTGTCATGTTTGGAGGCTGTTGTTAACCATCAGTCAGGTTACTGTTAACTCCTGGTTAAATGGTTCTTGGTACACACACTGGGCATGTGTGTGTTTAGGTTCCCTTTCTGAGAGGCACTGTATGGGTAATGTCCGAATTAGAATGGTCTCTCCCCTGGGTGAGAAAAAAGAAGAAAACAAAAGAAAATCTCATCATTTTGTATTTCTCAATTCATCTTTTTTTTTCTTTAATCCAAACAATCTACATGGAACAAAATGGCCAAGAGGGAAATATCAACCCCCTCCTCCCAACTTAAGCTACCTTTTAGTTTAAATCAGTGTGGTCCATAATAAATTTTACCAATTATACTATAATTATTTTAATCATTTCCATGAGAAGGAAAAAAAAAAAACAAAACAACAAGGATCCTATAAACTCTTCCACATACGTGAATAGAAAATAGCAGTGCCTAGAATCTTTGAGAAGAAAAAAGTTTAAAAAAAAAAAGGTGGGGAAGATTTAGAGGATGAATCCAAAAAGCAAAATTCTGCAATACAGAGGATATATAACTGAATGATAGTTCCCAAAAAGGTTGAATGTAAGGCCATACAAACAAAAAGAAAAGAAAAGTACAGCTCTCACATAGGTCTGTCAAAACTTGAGAAGATTTTTACCAATTTCCATAAATAATTACCATGTTGGAAAAAATAGTAGGGATATTCTAAAGTCAAGTGAACTGCAAGATAAAAAATGTGAATAAATGTGAGCCTGAAGCTCCTAGAGAATGCTTTAAAATGTTAAAATGGCATTTGGAACATCACTGTTTGAACAATGAGGTTTAGAATTCTGATGACTAAAACAACATGGCATGGTTAATCTAACATAAAAGCGTTAACCTTAAGCTAAAATCCTGAAATGAAACAGATCATTTAAAATGAACACAGAACAACAATGACAACAACTAAATACAGTGCCCATGTAAAATTCTAACTGGTTTCGAGCTGTGCCTACAGCAGTCCCAAAAATCAAGCAAAGAAATCCAGCTCTGCTTGACACAATGAATTATGTGTCTATCCTCTGCTAATAGATTTAGAAAATTCCTAATTAATGCTGGCCCCAGATTCATGACATCTACCAGTCAAAGTCTGGTACAAGTCAGAGAAATTTGCAACAAAATTAGAGGGAGGGGACCAGGGGGAATGTGGTGCCAGATACTGTAGTATATTTGAAATGTAGGAAACAGTAACTGAATGAGAGATGTGATAAAACTTCCTTAGTTGGATGTCGAATTTCTTGCAATAAACTTAGAAGGATGTTTTTACATTTTTGCACAGCTACATCATGCCTTGGAGAGAACCCAGCAGTTCCAAGAGGAGGCATTCGTCATTAACATGGCTTATTCTGAATGAGCTCTGGATATACCAGGGGACAAGGAAAACACCATTTGAGTTTCTAAATAAAGAGGAGTTGGGGAAGTACTCTTGTTTTTAAGTTCACGCCATGTAGTAACTACTAATATCAAATGGAGATATTTATCCAGAGAAAATATTCTCCCTTGAATCCCCTGACAAGAGGTGGCATGTCACTCACTACCAAGGGAAAGTGGCATGAACTACACAAAGGACATACTAGACAGAGATAAAGGGGTGGTTCAGACAAAGATAAGATTACGTTTTTAATAAGAATTAGAAAATTCCTAGAACCCAACTGGTCTTTGCTATTGTAGCAACTGCTATTCACTATGAAGTATAATTTTCAGTTCCTGTCTTATTTTTTAAAAGAAACATCTTAGAATTGCTAGGCCTACCACTTTATTATTCAATACCGTCAGCCTGATGAGCTCCTAAAGTAATAAAGAGGTTACAGCTGAAAAATAAAGCAGAGAAAATGTAGCCACTAGAGGGCATGCCACAAAAAAAATCACTGGCATGATGAAGTAGATAAAAGTGTGAGTATCTTGGAGGTCATTTTTTTTCTACCTCATGAGTCACAACCAAGGTCAAAATATCAGGAGGAAAGGCAAAGAATATATACCTGTAGCTGTGTGGACCAGACAGTGGAAGAAATCTACCTTTTTAGGGTATTCAGTGTTTCCAGGAATAGATAATTGTTTACCTAGTATTTTATGAGGTATAGTTCATTTCTTTTATAAGGTGTGGGAATGTATATATACTTAAGAGTGCATATATATCTACATAAAAAATCTTAGATCACTCTAGGTACACAGAAACTAATCTCCATTTCTACAAAATAACACAGTACTATAACAGAAAAGCCTTAGCAGCGAGAAGACTCCACCAACTTGAACTAAAATAGTTGACTTTTATTAGGCATATGTGTAATAATGATGTACATTCTGGATAATGCTTTCATTTTTTAAATGTAATATAATTAAATAGTCAATGTGCATGCAAAGGTTTACTGTTACATGAGTGGGGAAAATGTAGGACAAGAGCTGTATTAACAATGAGGTTCATTATGCAGATGGTCCAAAAATGTGGCAGGAGACACATGACACTCTCATTTCCATAATCTACCATCTACACGATTTCTTGACTATTTGTATTATGAAAATCATGTCTACAAACAACTTAAGTTTTCATTTATTTGTTCATTATCAATTATTTTGATTAATGGAATTCTTATTCTCAGCAAAACTATCTGGAAACAAGACATTTACAATAATAAGAAATGAAGTATTAATCATGGATATTTTTTAAATGCCAAAGGATCAGAACAAATCAGAACACCTCATTGCATGTCAGAAAATTTTCACTTCTTGGTTCTCTTAAAACACTAAAATAAAAAAAGTAAAACTTTTTTTTTAGATGATTTGACTAACTCTTCAAAAAAACTTCAACAAATTAAATATAAGTTTAAATGGGGTGAAAGTTATCAGGATATTGTCACTCAAACAATTTATAAAGACTAACCATTCACTATATATTACCATATTATTTATAACTAATGCCAAACACTTTATTGTTTATAATTATTTACAGAGACTATCACTAGAACTACTATATTCAGTTATGCTCAATATAATAGAAATGCCTTTATAAAATGACCTTACGTAATGCATCCTAGTTCTAATTTCTTTCAAGCATTCTTTTCAAACGTTTTACCCAGGCACCCAGATAACAAATATGAATATAATTAACATAAGTATAAATATACAATGTATTCAGTGAGTTTATACTGACAGGGAAGATATATTTCTACTACTATTTGTTTCATGGAAATATTAAAAAAACAGTGCGTGTCAATGTCCCTTTAAAAACATTTTGTTTACAAGAAATGCATAAAAATGAGATGAGGAGGGAAGAGAGGTACTGAAACATTGTGTGATATGAAAAGAGCTTTAAAACTAAGTCAGAGGATGTATTACATTTGATGCAACTGTAGATGATGACCTTCTGAAGGTCACACTCTTCCTAGAACTAAGTGTTCTCACCTTTAAAAAAAAGTCTAATAAAATCACTCTAATAACCTGAAAGAGTAGTAGATATAGAGACAGGGGAACTGGATTCAGTTCCCAACTCTGCTCTTTATTCCTAAAGTCCCTTAACTTTTCTGGTCATTAGTTTCCTAATGTAGAAAATTATAAGTTGGACCAGATGATATTAAAGATTCCTTCAAATTCTAACTCTATGATTCTATGATATTAAGGCCCCTTCGAATTCTTAATTTCTACATTTTCATTCTTCCATCATTGCAACAGGGAATTATCTACTAAGAATTTTGTTCTGAGAAAACTGTTTTATCTTAAACTTTTGGCACTTTAGTTGTCTCTTCTATCGTAATTATCTTTCACAGGGTTAGGATATGTATTCATAAATAAATAAATGAATCATAAAAAATAGTCATAATGTGAAGGCATAATTTTTAAAATATGTAAAGAGGTTCTTTATCAAAGAACATATGTGCATGAAAATAGCATCACAATCTGGCATTTTGGTGGAGATATAAATTCAGGTTTTCTCCATTTCCTCTCAGTTATCTTTAGCAGCAAGGGAAGAAACATTAGGGAAAATGTGTGTATATTTATTTCTTATGGTTACTGTTTCTAAATATGTATATATACCCATTGTAAATACCACATTTCTCATGTTCTCAAGTTATTTTTGACTTAAAAAAATATACAATGACATCAGAGCCCCTAAGAGACAAAGAGATTAATCTGCTAAACTTTTGACCACATGATGGATAGTAATTGGAATATACACATCTACAAGTGTATTCACAAAGATCAGAGACTTAGATAGTATACAATGAATATGGATATTGTTGCTTTTTCTTTTTAACTCCAGTGCTTCTTCACATGGTGCCTAGAATACAATAAATTCAGAATAATACCTGTTGAATGATTAATAAATCTAAATATGCTACATATTACTTTAATAGAAATCACATACATTAATATATGCTGGATAAAGTCTGGTGTACAGGAAGCATACTGGATAGAGCTGGCAGTCAAAAGGAATCAATGCTCATTTCAGCCCCAAAACTTAAAAGACAAGTAACAATATAGCCCCTCCTTCACATTCCATCTATAAATAAGAGCAATATTTACACTACCTACTCCACAGGGTTGTTTTAGGAAAAATTTGTTTCACGTGTTTTTGTCATGTCATTTGTCATATGTGTTCAGAAGAACCAAGGGAAAAAAGAGTATTCTCAAATTAGTCTATCCTTTCATGAAGCCTATTTTGACTACTATTGGGAAGAACAAATATGAGTCTGTGGAAATCTTTAAAGGAAAAGTCAGAGAAACCACACACTTAAGTAGATCTAGAAAATGGATAAAATGTAACTATGCTAGGGAGTCATGACTTCATGTCAAATCAACAATAGCTCTAATTTTCTTATATGTTATTAAAGATAAAGACTACCATCAGAGGGGATGGCTATGGCTAAGAAAGGAAAAGTACCATGCCCTTTTTTGAGAGCAGAGCTTTGAGAGTCAGAACGTGAACTATAACAACTGAAATCTGGATAACCAATGTCACTTGGTTGAAAAATTATATACTCTATCCCCCTGGGGTCTGTTGAATTGAGAGATAATATGTCTGCTATGTCTGTGACTAGCAGACAACTAAGACCACAGCACTGTACCAGAGTAAATTTGTTAGGGAAAATGTTCATAACAATTACCTAATAACAGGATATTATTTATGGTAACAAGGACAAAAATATAGGTACAGTTTGTCTCTATGATTGTCAAAGAATCACTGATTGCTAGAAATCCCTAACATAAACATTCAGTATTAAAAAAACAATTTAACACAATATTAATCCCAAGGTTTCTTTTTTAAATATAAAAATTTCATATTTCTATCCATGACTAGTAATACAAAGACAGAACTATTTAAAGGTGCTTAGATAAAAAGAATTAAATCTTTCTTTATTTAGAAAAACTTTGTATGTTCAGCAAAGCTCGCAACTAAGTTATTCATAGCACTGCCCAGTATTTCACTCAGCAACTGTTTTTATCATGGAGCCACATCTTTGGAGCATTTTTAATGGATCAGTGGTGTAAGAAGGAATACTTTGGAATGGTTCCAACTGTAATCTCAATATGTAATTCTCCAATTAGGGTATGACCTTGCAGTTGCTACACTCCGCAGAAGCATTTCGGTGACTTCTCCATGGTATAAGAGTTACAGTTAGTAACTGAGATGTTTCCATACCTGGTTTACCAATCTCTTTGGTTCTTCCTCACCAAGCTACTGCCTTTACCCCAGTAAACTATAAACTTTAAGAATGCAAAAGGTCCATTTATTAAAATCTGTGGTATCATGGTAGGTCTTATTCCATTGCCTCAATCACATTTTAACAGCAAAATTTTCCTGTGCAATTAGAACTTTCTAAAAATACTTAAAACTAAAGAACTGCCCTTTGAAAGAGGTCCTAACCAAGTTCTAGTGTTAACTCTACATGACTATGGTAAGTCATTAAGACTTCCCTGAGCCTCTTTATTCACCTATAAATGAACAGTGAAATGAGACCACGGGGCATATTTTGGACTAAAAGATTTTTTTCCATGTCTTTTCTAGTTTTAAAAATCTGTGAATCTATGAGTAGGGCAGATTGACTGGTGACCCCAAACAATAATATAAAACAACTTTATATGTGAACATGGACTTATTCTTGAGGATAATGTGTCTAGGGATTCCTTAGCAGAAACCCTTTCTTCTGTGACAAAGGAAGCAGTATGCTGACATAAAGTCTTCTGGGGCAGCTGATTAGAAAAATGGCTTAGCACATATAGAATGCTTTATGTGCATGAATAAGACAGTTGATTAAAAAAAAGTAATCAACAATGGGGGAAGGAAGGGGAGAAAATAACTCATGCCCTCAAGTCCTATATGAGAGATGACCTATGAGGTTGCTCATTATACAGAGAAATTAATGTTGAAGACAGTGACAACACCTAACACCAATACCAAAATGCCTCTGCTTCTAGCTGTCACAAAGAAATTATTCAAAATATGGCCTCTTGTAAAGTATATGGCTTATGCAATCATGAATATCTATATTATGATATATATTTATATACCTACACAGCTACTTTGTATTAATAACATAATAGTAAAATGTATAATGGAAAATATGAAATCATGAATTGTGTTAAACATCAGACACAGTACTAGAGCTGGGAATGCAAACCACCACAGAGTCAAACTAAAGGCCAAGAGTATACTTATATAGCATCATGAAAGGAGCTAAATGATTTACCTGTCATATCTGAATTTTTATAAAGGAAGGCCTCTTTATCCAAAAAATTTTTTTATAAATTCTCTTTTACAAAAGCCTAATATTTTAAAATAAATTGTCATACATTATCTCTATCACCTCACCTCCGCTATATAACTAACAATATTGAGCAGTCCATATCATTACTAAAGCTACTATACTACTTGTATAGTAAAACTACTTTCCATGTACATCTGGAAAAGAAAGTTCATGGTTCTAAAATCAGGACAACGTCCATTTGTTGACATTTGGATTTTAATAGTGTTTTAAGGATGAATACATGGTACAACTTTTTCCAAGAACCATGTTAAAAAAAAACACCTAATTAATTGTAAAACATACTTGTTTGGGGGCATCTGCAGAGGTGGTGTGAACTTCAGTCTCTCGGAGTCCATTAGATTCAAATACCACTGTGGGGACAAGAGAATTCATTAATAAAAGGACATTCAAGCTTTGATAGTTTCTCCATAGTATTTGAAACCATTACAAATTAACCACACTCAGTCACTCACTTACTCACTCATTCACAGAGAGACAGGAAGGGGGGTAGGGAGAGGGAGAGAGAGAGAGAGAGAGAGAGAGAGAGAGAGAGAGAGAGAGAGACTGACTAGAGAGAGATGAGAGAGACAGAGGGAGATGACAGAGAGAGAAAGGGAGAGAGATGACAGAGAGACAGACACAGAAAGAGATGTGAGAGAGACAGAGAAGAGATGAGAGACAGAAAGAGAGAAACAGAGGGAGGGAAGGGGAGAGAGAGAAAGAGAGAGA
>NC_058130.1:582174084-582187462 GCF_016433145.1 Gracilinanus agilis
AGAGAGAGAGAGAGAGAGAGAGAGAGAGAGAGAGAGAGAGAGAGAGAGAGAGAGAGAGAGAGAGAGAGAGAGAGAGAAATAAGGCACCAGCTCCTAGCCTGTGGCCGGAAAATACCAATTTACCGTTAACACTTACTGTAAGAGAGGCTGATAATGGCAGCCTAGGGCCACTGCCCTTTTTAATTCAGACTTCTCTGCTGAAGAAAGCAATCACTGACAGCATTAATTATCAGTGTATGTGTAAAGGGTCCCTCTTCTTGCATTACTTACCATTTGGCCTCTGTCATTTTGCATCAGCCTGGCTTATGTATGCATCATTCACACTTCTGATAAGAACCTGCTAGCCTCACTGTCTCTATGCTGTCTCTCCTGCTCACGTGGCGGGTATCCTGACACAGGGCAGTTTCACCCAGAGTGTTCTCAAGTAGGCAACGCTATGATTTTTTTAAAAGGGGGGGAAGAGGGCTGGGGCGGGCTGTGGGATTTTATAGCACATCACTGACCAGTGGGAAGGGGATCAAGTTTCATGGAACATCATTCTAGTCAAAATCAATGAGGAGATAAAATAAAGCCTTATGTTAGGCTTAAAAGAGGCACTTTGATTTCAATTTGTGCTGGTGGCAATAGAATTCATTAGCATATTTATTTCTGAGTAGCCTACTCTCTAATTAAAATGGAACATTTGCAAACAGGCTTATCTCAAATTAAGCCAGGAGGCACTTGGATAGGAGGGGAAATCAGGTGAGGGACAGAAAGCACAAGTTTAATACTTATATAAAAGAAGGAGAAAAAAACCTTGATGTAGGGGAGAAAATTCATACATATATTAAAATGTTTATATATATTATGCACACTCACATATATTTATATCTGGATGTAGGTGTGTATATACATATGTTATACATATACAAATATATGTGTGTGTGTATATATATATGTGCACACACAATTTTATTAATAAGTAAATAAATCGATCAGAACAGAATTGCGCCATGGATGAGATCACTTTTGTTTCAGTTGGATGGATCAAATGACTGGTGAGGGGGGAAATGATACCTGTGTGAGACCGCATATGGGTCCTTAGGTGATTAGGCTGGGTAAAGCCTTTCCCACATTCTATACAGATGAGTTCTCCTTGGCGGCCTTGCGTCCGCAGCATTCCTGTGGGAAGATGGTGGTGGTGGTGGTGATGGAGGTGGTAGTGGCCGAGGTGGCGGCAAGGAAAAGGGAGAGGGAGGGGAGAGAGAGGAATGGGTAGAGGAAAACATTATGCCAGAAGAAAACATCATTAGTATGTCTAATGTGTCATTATGTGAGGCTACCTTCAGGCCCTGGATGACAACTGTCAGCCTTCATCTAGGCACCGGCTGACAGGCCAGGCACACACAGGACTGCAAGAATGCATAAATTACATTGAATTAAAAAACGTTCCCCATGATGTGCCCGCACCAGGACTGGCATGTCAGGTGTGTGCTTTTCAGAGCAGCTGGATCCACTTCTCAGCCATCACCCAGCTTTGTCAAGCAGTACATCAGGCAAATCAAAGTGACTCCAGCGTGGCGGAGACAAGTCACATGGATAATAGGAAGTGAGTAGAACCAGAGCCCGACTGTCCCCCCTGGGCTGCAATACCTGGGAGACAAATGCAGAGTGAGTGCAGCCATCACAAACTGATCAAACCTTTAGCCCTTGCTTACCTGTCTGCCTGGGCTGCTCTGACCTGAGACCTCTGAGGCACAGACGAAAGACATCTGTGAATGAAAGTGTCATTCCAGACATTTGGAGCTAGGAGCAGCCCAAGCGGGTTCCTACCCACTTTGGTAAACATGTTTTCTAGGCCATTAGCATTTGTGGAAAGCTACTCAAATCTCTTCTTTTTCTCCAAAGGTCAGTTTACAGTATCTGACTTAAAGGACTGGTCTTTGTCTTTTTTCTGCTGATCAAAAAAGACACGTTTGACTTTTATGGGAGATTGGGTTCAGGCTTTTAGTGGTTTCTGCTGTTTGCTGGCATATCTTTTCTATTTGGGGAAGAAGTTCTCCTCTGAAGGAAAACAAAAAGTCTTAATGCTTCTATAGGATATTGCTCGCCTTTAGAAAAATTTCTTGGTGTTTTGCCTTTTTCTCCAATGTTACAACGACTGATGGAAAAAGACAAGATGTTAATTGGAAAAAGTTATGCTTCTCCTCTTAAACAGTATTTACATTTAACTTAAAAAATCAAATAAACAACTGTATTTTCTAGCCTAAGTCATTTTATTTCTGTAAACAAGAGGAAATGAGCTTTTCTGGTTGGTCAATAGATCATCTAAAAAACTAATGGAGTCATTTTATCCCTACTCTTCTCATTTTGACATGCTACCTCCAAGAGTTTCTAAGATTCTATAAAAAATTATACATTGTACTTGATATTCTTAAAAAGAATTCTGAATTTTATCATCCTGTTAAGAAATATAATTTTTAAAATGTTATTGGCAATGGAAAGGAAAGGCAAAAGTGCTAAACTTAATACTCCAATTAAAGATGAATGGGAATTTATTACAGTCCCTAGAAATTAGAAACTGGAAAGTATAATATATAGTATTATTATCAATATGATAGTACTATCTTTTATCATAAATATAAGAATCTTATGCCTAGAAACCCATTTGCCAAATAGTTGCATTAATCTACTTAGACTTAAGGAAAACAGTTTATCCAAATTCCATTTGGTCTAGATAAATTGCAGTGATTAAAAATTCTTTGCATCTTTTTTCTAGTCATTGCCATATAATGTCCAATTAACCTCAAATAAAAACTGTTTAATCTTTCTTGATGTTCAGATGATAAAGACTGTGTGTGGAACACTTAAACTACATGAATACAAGTACATGGAATGTTTATGATCAATGTATAACACTACCAGTCTAGCAACCATAGCTTCTTAAATGCACACTCAGTCATATGCATTCCTTCCACTTGAGACAGTGGAATGCTCAGATGTTTCACAGCTTGAAGATGATCCTGAGTTTTTCAAAATACAAGATTTGTAAAGTCCCAACAAGCTAAAAAATCTTAGATTACTGGCAATGTGTTGGTGAAAATCAACTACCAAACAGCAAAGAGCACCCACAGTAGTAACGCGGTTCTTTTAAAACACTAATGTAAAAATGTTTGAACTGATCAAATGAGATAATTTATATATAATGAATTTTGCAAATGTTAAGGTGTAACAAAAAGGTAACTTATTATTGTTTTTGTTTCCTGGGTCTCCCATACAAACACACAAAAACTCTTCCAATCCACTGGTATTCTTTCATTTATTCAAATGCATATTAGAATGCTGGCTTGCCTCTAGTTATAATTTTTAAAGGATATTTTTTTTCCTTTAAAAAAAGAGGAGGAAGCCACTGGGCGGCTTTTCAGCTGTCATCTTGCCCTTTTTAGTCAAGACTGCTCCAAAATTCTGGGTTTATCAAAAAAAGGTTATAAACTTGTTTTGCATTGAAGACTACCTGGTGAGCAAAAACCTCACACAATGACCTGGAAATTTTAATCATGTAGGGAAAGTATATTTAAAAGTAAAAGGTAAAATATTATGTACACATTATGAAGTGTACAATTAAGAATTACTAACAAGTAATCCAAGATATAATTTATGGGCAAGTTAACATAGTTTAAAATAAGATAACATTTTAAACCTCTTGTGCTTGATATTTTTATTTCTAAAAGACATATTCCTTGAATATTCACCTATTAACTTCTATGCTTTAAACAAAAAAAAAAACAAACTTTGAACCTTTCCAAAAAGAGAATATAATGTAAAAGGAAATTGTTCCAAACTACATTATACTTGAAGTACTGTGATCAGAAATCATCAGTTTTCCTTTAATACTCACCAAAAAAGAATAACTCACAATAACTCATCTTTATACAGCATTTTTAAAGTTGGCCAAATGCTTTCCTCACTACAACTCTATACCTTTTTAGACTAAGAAAAAAATCTTCAAAGATAAATAAATAAATCCTAGGGCATTGTGGGCCCCATAATAATAAATAGCACAATTCTTTCATGCTACTAGAATAAAATTATTTCTCTTCCAACTCAATTTTTTAAAATAGGAAAGAAATCAGTTTAAAATAAAAAAGCACCAACACCCTTGCCACTCTTCCACCAAGGAGCCAATACACAGAAGTTAGGGGTTAAAAAAAATTTTTTTTTTAATTAAAAGCACCAAATAATTTGTTCTACTGGTGTGACTTCCTACTAGACAGAATTTAGGTAAGTTAATGTCTCCATTTCAAAACTCCATTATTTAGAGAGTTAAAGTATTCCCCCAACTGATGAAAACCACAACTCCCCCATGACATAATACATGGACTTTGACCAACACTGAGGTCAACAATTCCATCAATCACACCAACCTGGTGATGAACCTCACCAAACTCATGTAAGTGACCCTCCATATGAACTATATATATTGCCCTTAGCAACATCCAGACATTGAAATTCATAGCTTGATAGGACCTGACAAAGCTTGCACTCAAATATCATAACCTTTAAACTAGGATCAACTCCAGTCCACAATGAAGTTTCAATTTATTGTAAAACATTGTGGCCAAAAGAATTTTGTTTTGTTTTGATCTAAACTGCATTCAAAGAATTTAGAGCTAAAAGAAAACTTAAGAGATCACCTGATCTAATCACATTTTGCAAATAAGGAAATCAAGACTTTAAATATGTGAAGAAAAAAGTTCTTTGTGGATATATACACAACAGTTATACTATTGCTCAGTCTTTTAAATTTAATTTAATTTAGACACAATTTTTAAATGGTATTAAAATTGTACATAGGAATATTAAATATTTTTAAGAAGGAAAGCCACTAAGTTATGTGTTAGTTATTGTTCAGCCTTGACACATGACACAGAGATTTTAGATTGGATTAATAACACATGTGCTTTGAGGGACAGAAAGGATGAAAAGATCAGTTTGGCATGGGGGAGGAGAGTTTTATTTTTTGTTTTTTCTTTTAAAAAATTGAGCGGTATCAATGGAAAGAGCACAAGATTTAGAGGCAAAAGGCTTAGCATCAAATCCTGTTTCTATCCCTTCAGAAGCCAGTTCCAACCTACCTTTAGAGCATTATTATGTATTATTCTATTCTCCTTTCCATACTCTATTACCCAGCCTTCTTGCTATTCCTCACACATGACACTCTATGTCTGCATCCATGTCATTGTACAGTTTGTCCCATGCATGCTCTGCTCATCTGTGTCTCTCAGAATCACTAGTTTTCTTCAAAACTCAGTTCTCCTTGAGAGTAGAAACTGACTTTTTACCTTTTCTTTATTAATTCAGGCAATTAGCACATTGCCCACAACACAGAAGCTTAATAAATATTGCCTGACTGAATGATTGACCTACATGAAGCCTGTTAATGCGAATATCTTCATGACCTTTGGCAGGTCAATTACTGGGCCTCAGTTTCCTCATTGTAAAATGAGGGGTTTGAAAGAAATGACCTAAGACAGTGATGGGCAAAATACAGCCGGCTGGCCAGATGTGGTCCCCTGAAATGTTCTATCTGCCAGCGCAAAGTTATTCCTAATCTGACGAATACAATGGGTAGGATACAATACAATGAAACTTTAAAAGAGTTGTCTTAGAAACAGACTGATAGATGAGCATTTCCTTTCCTTTGGCCCCCTCTTTAAAAATTTTGCCCAGTCACTGACCTAAGAAGTTCTTCCCAGCTCTAAAACTATGATCCTATTATTTCATGCACAGATAACAAAATACAATTTCCACCTCTTACTACAACTGGGTATGCTGTGGATACTATATGTTAAATATCATTTGGTTCTGTTTAATAATTTTTCTTTGTTATAAAAGGCAATCCTATGGGTAGAGCAGTATATTAGAAAATCACTATAGAGTTGAAAACAAGAGGCATCAAATAAAATTTAAAAATAAATCTTTCCTGGTTCCCCTTTGCTAATAAAATAAAAGTAAAATCTAGGGAGAAATGGCTGAGTCAGTAATTATTATTTCATATTCAACCCTTCGCACAATTTTGCATGCCACTCAAGATCCCACCACCTTCATTCTAGAAAATTCAGAAAGATCACTTAACTATGAGAAATAGGAACAGAAGCACTGCATTAGTCAACATGATAACAGCATGAGAACAGAATGGACCTTACTATCAAATATCTACTACTTCACAGGACAGAGAATCTCATAAACTAAACGCATTTTATTTTCTTTAACATAAGCAAATACCTTTATTTCTTTAATAGAGGTATGATGCCTTTTAATTTAAGGACTTTCAACCAAAAAGGCTGAATAATAACAATAAATATTGAGGAAGTTCTCATAATAGTGAGAACTGTGCTCAATTATTCAATCTTAAGGGCTGGTTTTTTTATAAGAATAAGGACAAAATGCATGATTTCGGTAGGATAGAGAACTCCCAAATAAGGGAATTCTCTCTACCAGTGGAGGTAATTTGTATCATTAAAAGAGTTGCCTAGAGACCTGAGAACTCGAATGATTTGCCCAGGGTCAGTAAATCATTATCTGTCAGTCAGAGGCAGGATTTAAACCCAGGTCTTCCTGGGCTTGAAGCCAGTACTCTATCCATGACATACAACATGCTGCCTCTCAAAGCTTCTTCATACATGATTCTAAATTCTCTAGCAATCAATTTTGCTTACCACTATTTCACAAAACCAAGAACAACTTCTTTCCCTTGAGAAGTCTATTTCCACTTTCAGAAAACAAATATTCATTGATCAATCATCTGCATTACTGAAGGAATTCATTCATTCATCCATTCACTCTTTTGAAGAAATAATTATTCTGCATTCCTTTATATTTTCTTTGCCTTGTTTTTACTCAAATCAAGGTCAATATCACCAAGAGGAAAATGACAAATCCTTAGAGTGGGGGGTTTCCAAGTGTGGTCTGAAGAAGACCTGGGGGGGGGGGGGAGGTCCCCTGAGGCCCTCTCAGGGAGTACATGAGGTCAAAACTATTTTCATAGTAATACTAAGATATTTTCATTTCTAATATGGTAAAAATCTAGCAAAACCAACAGATACAGCTCCCATGAACATAATTATGGGACCAAGGGAGGTGGGGAATAGATTTGAAACAATTTTAAGAGTAGAAAGGAGTCCTGGGAAGGTATATAACTGTTGCCTCAGGGAAAAATTTCAAGTATGGAGTTTTTTTGTTTTTTAAATAATAAATCCTCAGTGTTCAGGAACTTATCTTCAGTTTGTGTTTCAAAATATCGTTTTTGTTTTTTTTTTAAGCTAAACAACATACTTTACAAGCTCTGTATCGCATGGGAAAACTGTAAGCAGTTTTCTTATTAAAGACCAATGTAAAAATAGAGAAAAAGGATCCTGCAATCCATTTTAAGAATACTTTTTTCCTGAGTTTATTCATTTCTAAGAATTTTAAGTGGAATACTTATATGATGTAAAACCTTGTTTACTTGTTTCTGAACACCAAGTGTATATATTTTAAAATAATATACATATAAAAATAAAACTTAAAACAGTCATTCAAAATGATTACTCTTGTCTTTTGAGAAATAAGGACAATGAACAGCCAAGGATTCTTTGTATAGAATGACAAAGGAAGTAAATCACAATCCAGACTGCCTCTTCCTGGCACACTTCTGTGCAGAGGAAAATTAAATGGGTTCCCAAACTCACATCATGCAGGAGCCTAGAGAGACCTAATTTTTCCCTAAAGCAGGAAAGTTTATGATGTGTACTAACACCAGCACATCACTAGGGTATTAGTGTTACAAGGGAACTGAAACATCTGTGTAACTCTACCTTGGCTCAAAGTAGTGGGTGAGGGAATATAATAGAAATGCTCTGCAGTGAAACAGATCCATCTGACCTGCCTTTGGAAAGTCACGCAGCAGGTGGGAGCAGCATCCATGACCCTCCAAGAGGGAAAAAATTACTCAAACTGTCTCAGAAAAGACATTGCTTGGGAGGGGTCTGCTTACATAAATGACTCAGAAGTCACAGAGAGGAAAGGAGAGCACGAGAAGTCTTACCTCTATGTTCTAAGGCAGGGCCATTAGCACCCCAGCTCTGGTAGAGCGTAGCAAGGTCCTTTGGAATGTACGTCTTGAAAATGTTTAGAATGTCCAGGCGTTTGTCGTGTCCCTCGGATGCTGGCTCTTGTTTGAGGGGGTGTAAAACGGAGGGAGCTCCTGTCCCAGTGGCCTGAGCTTGCATCACCGGGCTTCCCCTGGATCCCACGCTGCAGTTGGCCAGCGTCCTCAGCTCGTGGGCAGCCTTGTTGTGGGGCTCCCGGGGAGACAGGGAGGGACCTTCGGGTTTCAAATAATGCTCGGTTTTACACAGAGGCTGATACTGGGGCTGAAGGTTGAATTTGGCCTTCATGGAGTCAGAGGAACAGTGTTTATTCGAGGTGGTCAAGCTGGCCCCGACTGGGGCGATCAAGTATTTCTCTGCGGGCTTGCTGTTAGCGAGCTGGGGGTTTGCCCTCGAAATGACCGTCTGAGTGGGCGTCACACTCCGGCTGTAGCTGCCGCCGTGCACCAGTTTGGAGTTGGTTTCGTACTTGGGTTTCAGCTGCGGGGAGTGGGTGGCTGAACCGTATTGCTCTTGGGTGTGGGTCATTTTGGTTTGCCGATACCCATCGGGACCTGACGCCCACGGCTCGGAGGTGCCACCCAAATGGCTGTCCTTACTCTTAGGCATACTAGCTGGTTTCGCGGTGACTCCCAGAGGGGAAACGCTTTTGGATGCTGGCAAGCCGCTGGGGCCCTGGGTGCGTGTGAATCGGGCAATGGGCAAGGGCTGACAGTCTTTCCCGCCAAGGACAGGCGGGGGACCGGTGCGTCCACTCCTGGCAAGAAATACCACGCTATTCTTGATACCCTTGTAACCATTTTGCTGGATCCACTGAGGAGCCATCGAGTTGCAGCTCACTTTGTGCCAGATTCTTTTGTGCATCCACAGAACTTCTGGGTAGTAAGTCTTGTGGTTACAATAAGGACACGGGTGGACGATCAAAGCAGCCTGCAAGGACGAAGCGATATCCTTATTCCTGGAATCATCTCTTGTAGACTTCTCACTTAAATCGAGTGGAATCAGGTCTGGGGCTGTCATCATCACCTTTTTTCCTCCCCCAGGATAGTCCTTGTTGTGCAAATCAAACAGCTTTTCTTTAGGATGACTAACCTGACTGTCTAAGGAGACCTGAAGATCTACTGCCATTTCTGAATAAGTCTGATCCATACCTGAAATAAAATCAACGTTATTACCAGAGCCCGGAATCTCTTGGTTACGGTGAAACACTGGCATTTTTAAGTCAAGGGAGCATCTGTGTTGTTCGGCATTTTTAGATGCATCTTGGACGTTATTTTCAAGTATTGGAACAGAAATGGCTATTCCTAATTTTGATTCACTGGCCTTATTTTCTGGCATGTTAGCATTTCCAAACTGACGGCTGTGATCTCCATGAGGCAGCACCGTAGGAACCTCTTCAGAATAGTTGCAATTGTGCGGCTTTCCTCCTAGAGAACCCAAAGTAAAATAAAAAGTTACCACCTCTCATTAAGGCATGGAGGCAATATTCAAAGGAAATTTAATAACTTTACAGAAATGCCATAAAGATACACTGCAGTCTATTTTCAAGAAAATGGCAATAGTGGCCAGGAACTCAGATGACTCTGACTGAGTCTCCCTGATTTATGGGTAATCCATAGTGAAGAACCATATGATGATGCCTAGTTTGCTTAAGAGGATACAAAAATCAGAAGGAGTTGATACTTTAATAAAAAGGCAAAAGGTCAGATTCTTTAGCCTTATTCAGTGTTTGTGTTTCTATTATGAGCATCTACCTTCAAACCACAACATGTGACTCCCAGTGGGACTTAAGTGCCTTCAGAGGTGGCAGTTTGCAATTTTTTAACATTTTTTCACAGTTTGAAAGTCTTTTGTCAGAGTCCAGGGCAAAGTTGCAACCTAATGGCACAAAGAACAGATTGAGCTCTCAGTATATGGTCCAGTGTTTTCTAGATAACTTGGTTTTAGTGTATGTGTGGTGGGGAGGTCAAATAATGTTAAATAAGGTTTTACTGCTGATGATAGGTTCACAAAATATGTTCAATTAAAACCTTTGATGATCAGTTTAAAAATATGCCAGAAGGTAATTCTCTGTAGGACATGAATAATGATTTTTAAATGAAAAAAATAATTGCTAATAATCACTTTAAATTCTTGAGCTTAATAATCAAAAAGATGTAAATTAAAATAATATTGGAGAAATATTTCACAACCTTCAAATTGACAAAAATAATTAAAACAATGGCATAATGTTAGTGGGATTGTGGAGAAACTTTTACACTATTTTGTTGATGGGAGAAATTTTTTTGAAGAAAATTGTGGCAGTAAACAGTAAAATGTCCAAAAATAAACATATCATTTGACCTAATAATTTTACTTTTGGAAATAAACCCTACAAGTGTTATCAAAAGCAAAGCAAAAAGCAGCTGTTCAAAAACTTTTATAATAATATTATATATTTTTTAATTGTAAGGAACTGAAATGTCCAAAGTAACAGAGAATGGTTAAATAAACTTAGTCAATTAATGAAATTGAATAATATTATTCAATTAAGAATGTCAAATGTGAATAAGACAAAAATATGGGAAGATCTTCATGAAATAATTCAAAGGGGAAAAAAGAACCAGTAAAACAGAGATCATATTATCTCTAACCATATAAAAGACAAAGTGAATTTAGGAGACAAAAAAAAGCTTTTGAAAATTTTGACTAAGGGGAAAACCAGGATATTTTGTGTTGAAATTAATTTAGTATAAAAATTTATTTAACAAGTTGAATTAATTATAAATATTTAATTCTAATAAGTCACTTAATTTTTTTGAAATTAAACAAATTTACAAGTGAAAGAGAACTGCTACAGAATCTGGCTCATGAAAATAAAAGTTAAGTTGTAGAGGGGCTACCTATACCTAATTGCAACCTATCTTTCCAGCCCTGTTTTCATCTATTCCTCTACACATACTCTGTGTTCTAGCTAAAGTATACTACTAGCTGTTCCACAATCTTGTTCTGCCCCCTTATAATTGCCTTCCCAGAGGATCACCCATCCCTGATCCTTGGAATGAAATCTACTCACAATTCTACCTGTTGAATTCCTCTAATTCTGCAAAGCCCAACCCAGGTACTACCTTCTCCATGAAATCTTCCTTGAAACCTTCATCAAAAAATTCTCTCTCCCTCCTATTTCCTGTATCATTTTATCTAGATCCCATCCCCTCTCCTTATCACCATCTAGTCTGTATCATATTTATTTGTGTTCATGTCTCAATGGGTTTCCTATGGGTAGGGGCTGTATTATTTCCTCTTTATACTCATGGGACCTAACAAAGTGCCATGTAGCTTTTTGTTTTTATTTATTTTGGGAGTGGGGAGGTTCAGGGAGACAGGGCAAAAGGAGAAGGCACTGAACCTGTAAATTCATTAGTGTGGGAAACTCTGAATAAGGAAACAGCTTTCATTCATGCAGATTTGCAATATTGTTTGTAATTTATAATCTCAGAGTTACCTAGAGTACTTAAGGGTTATGTGGCTTGATCATGATCTCACAAGCCAGGACAGTATATAAAAGAGAAAGGATTTGAACCCTTTGACTCTTTGACTCCCAAGTGCATCTCTTTATCCACTACATAGCACAACCCAACACCTTGCCTATAATAGGTGCTTAAAAGAGTTTATTTACTTGCACAAGAAAATAGAGTAATTTGAGACATAAAAAGTAAGGAGCTTGTCTTATTCATTATTACTTAACAGTATTAAAAAAAGCCTCAAAAGTCATTGTCTTAAGCTCTTCCAAAGTAAATGCAAAGTAGCAAGAATTTTGTTTTTAGTGGCCATAAATGAAAATCTCATATGCCTCAAGAAGGAAAAAATAAGTGACTGGGCTAGGTATGACATTCCCATTTCTTTATTCATCAGGGGAAAATGCTACAGGCCACAGGAAAGAAAAGATTTCAAGTTGCAAAGGATCTTGGGTGATCTAGTCTAACCCCTTTAACTTACATTTGAAGAAACTGAAATCCAGAAAGTTTAAGTTACTTACCCAAGGTCATTCAGGTAGTAAGAAGCAGAGAAAGAATTGTACCCAGGACTATAAATCCAGTTATGAATCATGTAAAAATGTGATCTCAGATAGAAGAGCTTGGTTGCTCACAGAAAATAGGAAGGAAGAGTCTGCCAGACAAAGAAGGACAGAAGAAACTGGGAAGATAGGAAGGGAAAGAAGGGGGGCAGATTTTATATAACTTATTAGAAAAAGAGAAAGTCAACCAGTGGAAGGAATAAATGTATGCATAGCTATATTATATGATCATAAACAATGTCACAGGAAGGCATACATACAGTGAAATTTTCCCCATAAGTGGGGGTGGGGAAGAGATTTCAGAAGCATTTTATTGTCACTCCTTGATAGCAGCCATAATGATTTTGTGACATCTTACAGCACTAGCATTTAAGTGTTATTGGATATTCTAAAGACTTTAAAAAAGATTTAATTATGCTACCTTTAGGAAGTTTTGAATTCCATAAGCTTATTTACAATCCATTATATTAAGAGTATTTAACTTTAGGCTTGGCTATTCCAAGATTCAACTTCTGAGTCTCTACCAAGACTTTGTCTTATGTCTGTGTCTTTCCTATCCTTAGATAATCTGAGGGAAGAACATAGAATCCAAAAATTTTAATGTCCTCTCAATGGCTAAATTAACAAATTAATACTAATAGCTTATGCCTATGTTGAAGGAGTGACTTCATGTGAAGATTCTCTTTGACAAGGATCTGATAGATAGGAAACAAAAGAGAATGTTAACATCTCAAAGTCTCCTCTGTAAAAAAGTGTTGTAGAAATGTTCTAATGTGTTTTGACGTTTTAGGGAAACTTCTCCAAACAAATGCATATGGCTAAAATGGAACATAATGGAATACAGAGAGAGAGAGAGAGAGAGAGAGAGAGAGAGAGAGAGAGAGAGAGAGAGAGAGAGAGAGAGAGAGAGAGAGAGAATAGACTATTAAATGTTTATTTTATGCTAGGCACTATTCTAAGTATGGTGGATACAAAACAAATAAAACAAGACAGTAGCTAGACTCAAGTCAACTTACATTCTAATGGAAGACAAAACATAAAGGGGATTTTAAAAGAGGGGTGACTTACTTGGGTTGGGGTGTGGGGGCCTGATGAAAGGTAAAACAATTTAGAGAAAGAGAGAGTTAAAGCTGAGAGTGAAGTAAACAGGGAGGGGGAGTTGAATCCATTTATTTTCTACTATTAGTTCCAG
>NC_058130.1:582190099-582199686 GCF_016433145.1 Gracilinanus agilis
AGAGAGAGAGAGAGAGAGAGAGAGAGAGAGAGAGAGAGAGAGAGAGAGAGAGAGAGAGAGAGAGAGAGAGAGAGAATAGACTATTAAATGCTTATTTTATGCTAGGCACTATTCTAAGTATGGTGGATACAAAACAAATAAAACAAGACAGTAGCTAGACTCAAGTCAACTTACATTCTAATGGAAGACAAAACATAAAGGGGATTTTAAAAGAGGGGTGACTTACTTGGGTTGGGGTGTGGGGGCCTGATGAAAGGTAAAACAATTTAGAGAAAGAGAGAGTTAAAGCTGAGAGTGAAGTAAACAGGGAGGGGGAGTTGAATCCATTTATTTTCTACTATTAGTTCCAGCCCATGGACCATAATGTTGATCCCAAGAAGATGCTTCAGTATTTGGGAATATTTGAACTCTATCAGAGCAACAGAAAAGAAATACCCCTGATTAACACATAACTGAACTTTTACCTTTCCCTTCTTGCAGCTGAGGATCTTTATATACCTTGACTTCATTGAAGCAATTGTTTATTCCATATTCTGTTCATAGTAAGGCCAGATTAAAAATGTATGATTTCTCTCAATAGGAGTTTTTGTGTTTGTTTTGATTGAGCTTTGAGCGACTTCAACATGTATGTATAACTGGCAGTCGATTATAATTCTACGTATATACAGATATATGTATAATTGACCGTCAATTAACTCACGATGTTCTTTGAAACGTTATCTTTTGGAGTGAGAGATAAAACCAATAAATCTCTTCAAGTTGGTTAAAAATCAATTCCAAGATGATCTTCATCACAGCAGTAATGCTTACTTCACAGAATGCATTAACTATGGAGCTGAAGGGAGCAGACTGACAAATGTTTGGTTTCAATTAGTATATAGTTAATGAGCCACTGTTAAGCAAATTTAAAGGGCTATGTCCCTATGTAAAATGTAACAAATCCAAAGCAATACACAAATTGATGGGGATGAGATGGATAATGGGTAAATTGTTCCACTCATATGAGCTCAAAAACTAACATTTAACTAAAGCCAAACACAGTTGTAAAGTGTACCCTTCCCCTGGGATTTTCCTAAAGCTTCGAAGAGTGGCCATATGTTTGGGGTTGAATTCATACTGCTATAAAAGTATATTTAACCGCAACTTCAATTCAAGGGGAAAATGTCTTAAGTCTTTGTTTAATTCGAAGTAATTAGGTTTAAAATAAACCATACATTTGTAGTCTCAAGGGATTGAACGCTCATTCTGTTAAGGTCATTTTCAAATTCTCAAAGGGGTTAAAGTCTGAGAAGGGAAAAAAAAAAACGTGTTTTTTCCTGTATAACAGGGGATAAGAATTTATGAAAAAACATAACCCATAATATTAGTAGAATTTATAATTTAAAACAAAGAGGCTGAGAGCAACAGTGTAACATGACACCACACATCTGTGATATTTTCAAAGATCATTTGTCAAAGCCCAAAACATTTGTGCTCCCAAACTAAACTCTAAAGCTTCACAATCTAAATTCAAGTGGTTGTACCTTTGACCAACATTAAATAACAAACTAAAAGAAGATAATAATACCCTTAATCAAGAAGGAACACACTGACAAAATGTCTCCAAAGAATGTAAAAACCTTTAATTGAAGACAGATTATCCATTCTTAGAATCAGTAGGTATAGAATGTTGATGGTATAGATAGATATCTTTGGACTAGGAGAACATAGTAAAAGAAAGGAGTTAATTCAGGAAAATAAACTGCTGTCAAAGCAAAATTAATTACCCTTCCTATGTCTTCCTTTAACAGCACTTTGTAAAGTTGAAAGAACCACTAAATTTATTTTTATTATTGTATTAGTAATAATTAATTTTGGAAGAAAGCATCTTGGGTGGGCACTTTGAGAGTGTGGTTCAATTCAAGCAAGTAAATATAAGAATTTTACAGAGGGAAAAGCAGTCTTAACAAAATTAATCAGATATTTGCTGGCTGTGAAATGTGACTTTGATGCAGTGAAATACAAAGTTTGTGAGTGTGTCTCTTTTAGAACATGTATCTTCTTTAAAGTAGGACCTGATTATTTTTAACATCCTAAAGAGCATATTCAAGTCTCCACTGAAAATTAAGAGGAGATATATACATATATATGCATATATATACATGCACATGTGCATATATAAACATATGTTACTTAAAATGCTAATAATAATATAATGGTTTAAAATTATCTTTAACCTTTTGTTTTCTCTACCCATTTACCCAATTTTTTACGAAAGGCATAGACAATGACTTGAAATCATTAGAATATAATATTTCTAAGTTCAATGCACAGCAAACATTACTGTCACTTGGCAATTGTGCATTTAGCACAAGTTTTATTAATGCTAGGTCAAAACCAAATTCCATAAATCAGTGCTTTTGGTGATCCTAAGGATATTTTAATTCACATTTCAAATACAGGCATTTAATTTTTTGTTGTTTTTCTTTTTTCCATCCCCTTTTTATGCTGAGCAAAAGATAAACTTTCATAATACAATGATTCCCAGTTATCGAAAATATCTCCAATGTCTCTATTTTAAAGTTGTTTTCTATGGTAGCTGAGTGATGCTTCTTCTCCTATGTCATGCTTTCACCTAACACACAGTTTGAATTCAGATAACATCACAATTCAATTAGACTTGGCTGTTCTTTTCCTCTGAGGCAGCAGCTTAAGGAGAGAGACAATGCTGTAAATGAAGAAGCCTTTGGCCCTCTCCATCTAAGGCAGACATGTGGCTCATGAATATGGACCTCTCCTCTGCTTGCCTCTTTGCATTTGTTCTAGTCTGCTTTTAGGTGAAAGCATAGTGGAGATAGCTATGACCTAGTCAACTTCAAAAGGCCAGGCTGATTAACTACCAGAGGCCAAGGAACCATAACCCATGCAAAAGTTTTATGGCCAGCCAATCCCACATACATGCTTTCTATCTATGAAATATTTTGAACGTAAACCTGGTGGGGCAAATTCTATGCAGAAACTACAGTAAAGATAAGTCTTCTCTTCCTCTAAGGATGGAGGAGGAGAGGAGAAAAGGGAAGGGGAGATAGTGCTCTGAAGCACTGAAAGGAAAAATATGTACTTTTACTCTTGATATAACTTCTAAATAAATATTCCTAGGCTAAACGCTAATTGGTTCAATGGACTGGAGTGATAAACAGTGGAGGCTAACCCTAGGAGGAAGACATCAGAGCAGAAACTTAAGCTGGTAATCATTAAAGAATCATTCCACCCATTAGGAGGTAACCTAGAACCTTGGCTCACTCTGAAAAGTACAGAGCTTTACTACAACAGCACCCCCTTGAGTGCATTTGTGTGTCTGATTTTCCAGACTCCAACCTTTTCCATTTCCTCTCTGCTCAGCACTCCCTAAAACTATGACATCCTCACCTTCACAGTGACTACCGTCTACACTGGCAAACTTAAAGATTAACTGACAACCCGGATCAGAGAGATATTAATTGTACTAGAATAAAAGTTCTCATGACTCTGGATAGATTCTCTATACATTCACTATACCATTCATAATTTTCATTGATGTAGCAGAAACATAGCATTAATTCAACAGGCAAGTGTCTGAATTATACTCTCAGCCTTAATTTCCTCACATAGAAAAAGGGTTAAAAATATTTTGTAAAGCCAAATTATGATTATGAGCATCAAAAGTGGGAGTATATGCAAAGTTCTTTGTAAATCTTAAAGTGATATGTAAATTTATTATCTCATTCTCATCTTTTTATAAAATTCACATAGAAATGGTCTTAGGAGAGGTCCCATGCCATTGTCATTCCCTTATTTCTGATAGTCTATGGACTATTAAATAACTAGATAAAATAGCTGGGTTTTATGATGAAAAAACTGTTAGGATATAAGCTTCATAAAAAATTTCTTGGTAAAATTCCACTAGTGATCAGGCTAATGGAGAGGCTATATATCTCATCCTGTTCTCTCATGATTTTTATCTCTTCTTGTTAATATTTGACATTTTGAACATTTTTTCATTCTATTTAACAGAGTATTTGGTATGGTGACATCTATTATTGTTAATATCATCATTTTATAAGTCAAATAAAAATAAAGATGATGATGATGATAATAATAATCTGAAAAAAAGGATCAAGAGTAGCCCTTAAATTAATATATGTCTCATCCCTCTGCAATCCAGAGCGAGATGCAAAGATGTGGAAGAGCTGCTTGTTCTTTAATTTTTTTTTTATGTATTCTCCCAAACCTGTATTAAAATAAAAATTCTAATTCTGTACATAAGCTTTGATAAACTAGACATGAGCTAGAGCAATATGTATCCAAACTGGGGTAAATGAGAATGGCTCATTTTGCACATACATATAACAAAAACATACTAACTATGGCTTCTAATAGTACCACAAGTTCACTGCTCAGAATTATTACCTTTAATTGTTTTGAACCCCAGAGGCAACATCTTCAACAACAACAAAAAACCTACTACCCTTTGAAATGCACAGAGATACAGTAAATGCACTTTGTAGGCTACATTATTCTCCTTTCAATTTAATGACTGATTTGAGTTCCACTGTTCACTCTTAGTTTAGTTTTTACATTCATTTTAAGCCACTTAATTCTTAGCACATATTAGTGCCTCGGTTCTTTTCCCCTCTCAATTAAAAAACACAACCAAAAACAACCTTATTTTCCCTTACTCCTCAGAGAGATGAAATGAGATATGGGAAATGGAGCACTGTACTGGGTGCCAGAAGTCCTAGGTCCTATTCTTGGCTCTAAATATGGGTATATCTTGAGACTTTGGGAAGCTAACTAAAGCTCTCTGTGTTTTGGCTTCCAATGGGTCTAAGCTTTCTTATCATCTATCTACCCCATGGCACTTTTGCATTCATTAAAGAAATAATATTTACAGTGGACTCTGTGATCCTTAAATTTGATCCTTTTAGATAGTTTGTGTGTGTACCCCAAATCTCCCCTGACTGGCTTCTTGTACCCTGAATTCTGGCTATGCAACTAAAGGTTTTGGATGATGCCACTAAATAATTAATTTCATCCTGAAATGATGATTGGACCTTATGTAGGATTTCTTTTCACATGTGTTCAGGATAAGATATTGCCCTCCCCCCTTGCATTTCTTTTTGGTTTCTGAAGATTACTATTGCCCTTTAATTCTATTGAATGAAAAGTCTTCACTTATTTTCAAACCACGTGATAATAAGAAATAATTAACATCTCTCTAGTAAATTAAGGTAGTGATGACTTAATTATATAATGTTTACTATTTGTCAGGCATTGTGCTAATCATTTTACAAATATTATGTCATTTGTTCCTCACAACCCTGGTAGAAAGGTGCTTTTTTTTTTTACAGATGAGGAAACTAAGGTAATTAGAAGTTAAGTGACTTTCCCAGGATCAGAGTATATCTGAGGCCAGCTTTGAAATTAAGTTCTCCTGATTCTGACCCAAGACTATCCCCTTAAGCACAGATGTGACCACCTTTTTGCACCACCACCCCCACGAAATTCCAGGGGTTCATTATCATCTACAAGATGAAATATAAAAGCCAGTGTCTAGCATTCAAAGCTTTTTCTAAGTTAGGACCTATTCCCATCTTTCTAGTCTTCTAAAACTTTATTACTACTCTACCCCACCCCTATGTACCTTTTTCCCAGTGGCACTGGCCTTCTTACTGTTCCTCCCACAAGACACTCCATCTTCCAACTCGAGGCATTTTCCCTGGCTCTCCCTCATACATGAAGTGTTCTTTCTTCCCTCTGCCCTCTCAAGGGAAGCTAGGTATAGCACTGGATAGAGAGCAATCCAGCCTCTGACACTAGCTGTGACACTTGGAAAATCACTTAACCTCTTCGCCTCAGTTTCTTCATCTGTAAAATGAGGATAATAATAATAATAGGATCTACTTCTCAGGATGGCCGTGAGGATCAAATAAGATAATATTTTTAAGGGCTTAGTCCAGTGTTTGGCACATAGAAAATGCTATATAAATGTTTATTATTATTATTTTTACATAGAAAATGCTATATAAATGTTTATTATTATTATTATTAGTCATCTCTATCCCCAAGTTGTTCTGACTTCCTTTCAGTTCCAGTTAAAACCCCACCTTCTATAGATGTTTCCTAATTCCTCTTAATTCTAGTACCTCCCCTCTCTTGATTATTCTCTATTTATCCAGTATATAGTTTGTTTGTACAGTAGAGAGTTATTTCAACATTGTCTTCCCCATTAGTCTGGAGGTTCTTTGATAGGAGGAAATGTCTTTTGCCTTTCTTTGTAACTGAGAGTTTAGCACAGTCCTTGGCACATAGTTGGTGCTTAATAACAACACCTAGATGCCTTAGTAAGTGAATTATTAGATTTCTAAATCAATCATTAACTTCATCCTTTTTTAATTTTCTGTTTTCTTCTGGCAAACTTATGCCATCTCTGGAAAATAACAACAACAAAATCCTACATAATCATGAAGGTGAGGTTTTCAACAAAAAGAAAGTTCCTGAAAACAACTGTTTTTTTCCTTGTATTAAAAATAATGTTTTGAGGGGAAAAAACAGATGAGTACATACATAGAGTGTTGATCATCACCAATAACTTTTTTAAAACTGATTATTGTCAAAGAAGATGGAAATAAGAGGAAGAATGTCTGGAAAATACCACCATTTGTTTAAAAAAAATAAAATTCACAAGCTGTTCAATTTAGCATGAGAAAGACTTTGAGCTTCATAATTTCCAAGGAAAATATACAGCTGCTAATTCTATTCCATGTCAGTTATAGAAACATACTCTTAAAACAATTTAGCTCCCTCTACTATTCTATTGTCAAAATACCATGAGAGGTAATGCCTAATATAATTGAAAATAATGCTGAATTTTTGCCTTTATTATAATTATATTTTTTAGTTTTGCTTTTTTCAACTTTTCATCCTTTTAATCCATCCTCTCAAAAGATTTATTTTAAAGTATACAAAAAAAGAGTTGATTTCAAGTTTTTGGTTGCCTTCTCCAGTTTCATGTTCTACAATGGTCAAATCCATTCACCAGTTCCTTTTTATTTGTACTGTTAAACATTTTAAATATTGCATCACATCATTTCTGTAACTGAATCTCTGCTACACAAAACTGCTCATTGTATTGTTCATTTCATCCTCTCAAAAGAGCTATGAAATGTTCCACAGGATGAATGAGAAAAAATGCCACTGGAATTCACAACTCATAACATTCTTGATTCTGAATTTGACTAATCTCTCTAGTATTGTCTAGTCGGACACCTGCTGCTTGTGAAAACAAAACCCACTGAGCCCTTACAATGTAGGCAATGAAAACATGAATAGGCAACCAGCAGACTAATTCGATAAAGTTTGTTCAATTTGAGGCTGCTCATGTAGGTCCTGCTCTTAAGATACAAGATGCTTTTTGGGCGTGAGGGTTGTAAATATCATAAAGATCAGTCCAAAGATAATCTTTTGGCCAGTTTAATAAATGATGATCAAATATGTTCACATACAATAGTCCTTTTCCTCAAGCTACTTAAATATGATAGTAAAATGCAAAATTCACTCATCATGAGATACACACACACACACATATATATTAGGATGAAGTGCTACATATATGGTTAATAATCCTTAAATACTTTTAAAATGCTTCATATTCTACATATATTTTTGTACCAGTCATTCTTAAATGATTCGTTTATAGTTAAGCGCAGTTAGATAACACTTAAAGATGCAGATATGTCAATTTTAAGTGAAAACATCTTTTTTTTCCAAATAATCTACTGAGAAATCTTATCTCTTCCTTATGTTTCTCATGGTAAAAATATTTAGTTTCAAAAGGATTTTTCTGAAATGAAATAACAAAATGTAATATCAAATCAATGGCATTTAAGATGCTAAATAGATTCTCTTTTGTAAAATCTAAAATTCTTGGGTTGCTAAATAATTATTACTTTTATCATACGCATTCCCTATATTTCACTATGGTCAGGTTTTTTTTTTTTTTGGTCATGTGAAGAAAGAAATACTTCTCTTCTTAAATATAATTTAAGAATAGTGGCTATCATTTTTTGTTTAACTTGGATCTCAAAACTATATTTTAATTCATTGGATAGGAAATCCTCTGTCATTGCAGATCATTGCCTTCTCTGGACCACTGATAGTCTTTAGAGAGTTGCCTGGGACACTGAGAATTAAAGTGACTTGCCCCAAATCACAAAGCAGTTCAATGTCGGAGGTGGAACTTGAACCCAAGTCTTCCTGGTTCTAAGGATAACTTTCTATATGCCTTACACATTGCTTTTCACACTACACATATAAATGATAAATATTTTTGCCTTCCCTTTGCCCAGGATTTCTTCCACAAAGGTTCCTTGAGTCACTGGTTGCATGAAGCAGAGCAGAAGAGAAAGGAAGAGAACAGAATTTAAGAGTTTTAAAATTTTGCATGATATATATATATATTTCAATATATATATTTCAGTATATATATATATGTATATATATATATATTTCAATTAGCCGCCCATTAATTCTCAAAGCTATATAAAATTTTTCTTTTTTTTTATTTTTACACATCTGTTTTTGGAAGCTGGTTCTTTTACTTTTTCAAATAATCCTCAGCATATCATCAATCACCTTAATAAAAAGGAAAAACCAAAAGGAAAATTCTCACTAATACAACAAAAAAGGTCATGAACAAGAAGTGCCAATGGTCTATTGAGAATCTTATTATACAAAACAGTTAGACCCGCTAAAAGGAAAAAAGCAATAATCACTTTAGTTAACACCTGCTTTTATATGTAAGAATTAACCCCTTTGTGAATTATTATATGAATTCAATTTTAAATCACAGATAAACTTCTGGCTGCCACGAACAGATTTCTAGGCTACCTCCCCCTGTTTCTACTGTCTGCTGTTTTGTGCTTCAGGAATTTAAACTAATTTTAATATTAGACTAAGCAAAACATAATTAGGAATATAAATATGCTGCCAAAATACGTAATGCGTTCCAAAGTAAAATATAATTATTTTTGGATTGTTTGCTATTTGGCATGATCCACATCACTATCTCACCATTACCACTGATAATATATAAAAAGGTAATTTTAATCTTTCTGAAAACAGAGTCTTCAAGGAATGTTTTCAGGAAATAAATTCCTTATAGTTTCACCAATTAACAAAGGCAACTACAGGCATAAAACTCACTGAGTTCATTCAATCTGGGCAGTGAAAACATAAATAGGGAACCAAGAGAGTAATTCACAAACTCCATAGGCTAAAGAATCTCTATCATTTCTGGAGGAAATTAGTTTACATCCCAAAGGTGATCATAAACCAAAATACTGGCAGTCTTTCTGGGTATATGCCAAAGGGTGGTCTTCTTTGCCACCTTAAAGGGAATAGGGGATCAACAATACATGATAAAAAATGTTTAAGAAGAACACATGATTTTAAGAAAAGGTTTTAACAAATTCACTTAATTTTTTTTACTCCAAAATAATGGATATCAATAAAATTGAATTAAATCTGTAAGATTCAATTCAACAAATATATTAAGCCCAGAATATTTT
>NC_058130.1:582201111-582317542 GCF_016433145.1 Gracilinanus agilis
TTGGTCATGTGAAGAAAGAAATACTTCTCTTCTTAAATATAATTTAAGAATAGTGGCTATCATTTTTTGTTTAACTTGGATCTCAAAACTATATTTTAATTCATTGGATAGGAAATCCTCTGTCATTGCAGATCATTGCCTTCTCTGGACCACTGATAGTCTTTAGAGAGTTGCCTGGGACACTGAGAATTAAAGTGACTTGCCCCAAATCACAAAGCAGTTCAATGTCGGAGGTGGAACTTGAACCCAAGTCTTCCTGGTTCTAAGGATAACTTTCTATATGCCTTACACATTGCTTTTCACACTACACATATAAATGATAAATATTTTTGCCTTCCCTTTGCCCAGGATTTCTTCCACAAAGGTTCCTTGAGTCACTGGTTGCATGAAGCAGAGCAGAAGAGAAAGGAAGAGAACAGAATTTAAGAGTTTTAAAATTTTGCATGATATATATATATATTTCAATATATATATTTCAGTATATATATATATGTATATATATATATATTTCAATTAGCCGCCCATTAATTCTCAAAGCTATATAAAATTTTTCTTTTTTTTTATTTTTACACATCTGTTTTTGGAAGCTGGTTCTTTTACTTTTTCAAATAATCCTCAGCATATCATCAATCACCTTAATAAAAAGGAAAAACCAAAAGGAAAATTCTCACTAATACAACAAAAAAGGTCATGAACAAGAAGTGCCAATGGTCTATTGAGAATCTTATTATACAAAACAGTTAGACCCGCTAAAAGGAAAAAAGCAATAATCACTTTAGTTAACACCTGCTTTTATATGTAAGAATTAACCCCTTTGTGAATTATTATATGAATTCAATTTTAAATCACAGATAAACTTCTGGCTGCCACGAACAGATTTCTAGGCTACCTCCCCCTGTTTCTACTGTCTGCTGTTTTGTGCTTCAGGAATTTAAACTAATTTTAATATTAGACTAAGCAAAACATAATTAGGAATATAAATATGCTGCCAAAATACGTAATGCGTTCCAAAGTAAAATATAATTATTTTTGGATTGTTTGCTATTTGGCATGATCCACATCACTATCTCACCATTACCACTGATAATATATAAAAAGGTAATTTTAATCTTTCTGAAAACAGAGTCTTCAAGGAATGTTTTCAGGAAATAAATTCCTTATAGTTTCACCAATTAACAAAGGCAACTACAGGCATAAAACTCACTGAGTTCATTCAATCTGGGCAGTGAAAACATAAATAGGGAACCAAGAGAGTAATTCACAAACTCCATAGGCTAAAGAATCTCTATCATTTCTGGAGGAAATTAGTTTACATCCCAAAGGTGATCATAAACCAAAATACTGGCAGTCTTTCTGGGTATATGCCAAAGGGTGGTCTTCTTTGCCACCTTAAAGGGAATAGGGGATCAACAATACATGATAAAAAATGTTTAAGAAGAACACATGATTTTAAGAAAAGGTTTTAACAAATTCACTTAATTTTTTTTACTCCAAAATAATGGATATCAATAAAATTGAATTAAATCTGTAAGATTCAATTCAACAAATATATTAAGCCCAGAATATTTTAAGTATTTGTCTGCTTCCCAAGAACTATGAAAAGTGATTGCAATAGTCAAAATTGCTCAAAAACGTGTTGTATATTCAAAGGCTCCAAAATTGGCATAGAAGTATTTTGGCTTCTCTGCTTATCTTAACTTACATACTGCTGTGTATATTCCCTAAATACTACCATTTGCTACCCCATTCATTAATATTAAATAAATTATTATTATAAGTATACTACGTGCAGGTCTCTGGAACTTGTAAAGATGAATGAACATTTACTCCATACTTAAGGAATTTACAAGCTAGTAGAGCAGATAACATTTGTGCATAAACAACTATGATAAAAGGCACTGTATTCTAAGTGAAAGGGGAAGTGTAAGAGTATGGAAAAGGAAAAGAGTTAACTCAACTGGCTTGATCAAAGAAGGCTTCCTAAAAATGGCATTTAAGTTGGGTCTTGAAGAATGAAGACACACACACACACAAGATGGAAAAATGCAAGTGGTAGGAGAGAGCAATCCTAATGGAAGAAATGGTATAAGGCGAAGCATATGAGAGGAATGGCAAATATGCAGTCCAGTTTAGTTGGAGCACAGATTAAATATAGAGGGGAACAGAGAGGCTGATTAACTGTTTCTCTAATTTCTACTCCTCTGAATCTTTGGGGGTATTTCTAGTTTAAAGGTCTTATCAAAATTCTAGCCATTCTAAAAAGGAAATGCTCCACCATTTTTTAAAGGAAGCTGCTAATAATTTTCCAGTAAGAGTTAAGGGTTGCTTTTCCTGTTTTTCTACCTATAAATAAAACATCAACCAAAGAAGAAAAAAGAATACACAGTATTTTGGCATTTTTAATGAAGCTGGGGTGGTCAGAAGTTTAATTTTTTTAAAAGGAACTCTGAAACAGTGGGGTAGTAAATAAAAGCTAGTTTTGAGATACAGAATCCTTAATCATTAAAATCCAAACAGACCTTAGGAAATCTCATTGTACAATCTCCTCACAAAATCTCATTTTGAAACAGAGGAAACTGAGACCCATCCAGGAGACAGAGATAGACACATTATAAGTCAACTGATGAATATCTTGATATATTATTATTAAGTAATTGATTAAAATTATAACACTCATATAAAACTATAGCCTAGGAAACAGAATTATAGGGAGATAAAGCCCTAGATGTGAGCAAAAAGGTATGTAAGGAAGCCTAAAAGTCTGAAAGAAGGGAAGAAAGCAAAGCACAGAAATGATGACAAGAAGAAAGTAAGAAAGAAAGATATAACATGAGAACCACTTTCACGGAATAAGCCATTCACTTAATACATAAACCCCAATAGAACTGAATTTCATAATATTAGAATTAGTATACTTTCTTGTTCTGTTTTCAAATTATTGGAATTTGTAGTATTGGGAAATAAAATAAAATTTAAGAGAAGTTCAATTATAATTTTCTATTGCCCCCATTTAAGAGTATATACATCTATAACACCATTCCAGAAAAATAAACAAGTTATTAGTCTCCACTATAGCATAACTTTCACTTTGGATTCATCCTTGTTCTTCATGTAGCTATAAAATATATAAATAAGCCTATGGAGATTAAGGGTAAATTAAGAACACATGGTATAATCTCCATTTTACAGACCAAGAAATTCAATCCCTGAGACCACCATTTGCCTGAAAAGACTCTTAAGGGTTTGAACAGACTACCTGTTCAATGAATCAAAATGGAAGCTGAAAAAGCTGGTGTAATCTTAGGCTCCATTAAGAGGTATAGTACAGTGATAAGAATGAGAAAGGGGAAAGTCTAGGAGTTCTCTTTCCCGCACTATACCGGAATGTTATGTTCAGTATTTTATAAAGGAAAGACATTGACAAGCTTGAGACTGTCCAGAGAGACAAGCAAGGAGAATGGTGAAAATGCTGCAATTCATTCCATATGAAAAAACTGGGGAGGTTTAACCTAGAAAAAATAAAGGATGGAGGGGAATGAATAATAGTCTTCAAGTTCGTGAAGGTCTGGCATGGGGAAAAAAATTTTTTGACTCTTCTTCTCCTACCTGTGTGAGTTTGAATCCCCTCTATGGATCTCAATTTCCCCATCTGCAAAGTGCAGAAAAATTGAACAAATATTTGTTGAGTAAAGTTCTTTCTAAAATAGATTCTTCTAAACAAACAGCTGTGCAGAGGTAAAATAGATCAACACAAGTTGCAGTGGGTAGAACTCACTTGGAGATCTTCAAGTAAAGGTTTAATAAGACCTGTTAAGAGCAAGGTAGAATAGGCTTTTGTTCATTTATTGGTTGAACCTGACAACCCAGGAAGTCTCCTCAAATTCTGAGGTCTTGTCTTTCTATAAAATTGTTATGTTATTATTGAATATGGAAAAGGCATCATTGTTGTAATTCAGTTGTTAAGACTATACTGCTCTCACCTTTTATAAATCTCTTAACCACCCAGGGCCTTTCTCCTCATCTGTTCAATTTAGTTTAAAGGGTCAGTGTTATTGAAGTAGATGTGAAAGGGATCTTAAAAGTACAAAATGATTTATGAATGAAAAGACAATTTTGGGGGCAGCTGGGTAGCTCAGTGGATTAGCCAGATCTAGAGATGGGAGGTCCTAGGTTCAAATCTGGCCTCAGACACTTCCCAGCTGTGTGACCCTGGGCAAGTCACTTAACCCCCATTGCCTACCCTTACCACCCCTCCACCTATGAGCCAATACACAGTATTGAGTCCAAGACAGAAGGTAAGGGTTTAAAAAAAAAAAAGAAAAAGACAATTTGCAGCATTCTCATATTTCAATGGTTTGCCCACTGAACTTTGAGAAAAGCACAAAGAATTTCATCATCCCCCCTTCAGCATTTCGACCCTGCCACCTAAAAGGCAGCAAAACTAGGCTTAAATCCTGCCTCTGACACCCACACAGGCTCTGTGACTGCCCCAGCAGCACAAATCACTTATCCTCTCAAGTATTCCAGACAACATTCTCAATTGCACAGTAGTTGCTAGACTCAGTCAGCAGAGGGAGTTTCCTCATGGAACCTTTCCTTTATAAATGAAGTATCAGATTCAGACCAATTAGTAATAATAATAATAATAATAATAATAATAATAATAATAATAATAATAATATACCACATCATTTCAAAATGTTGCAGAATAGGAAATTACTTCATCTTTAAATATTTGGTTGGTATTAAAGTGTCAGTGTCATTTGGAGGAAAGTGTACTGGATTTGAGGGTATTGGAGTAGAAAATCTCTAAAATCCCTTTCAGTTCTCAATCCTATCATCTTGTAAAGTAGTCACTAGGAAACTGACTGCCAGTCCTCCTTTTTTTTCCACTCTCTGGTCTGAATTTGCAATCTCAATAGTAGGATGCATCACAAGAAGGACTTGATCCCAAGTCTCTCTGAATACAAGGTCAATTCTCTATCCACTGTGCCATAATGTCTCTCTGTCATCCTTTATCTAGAGATTTATTTAGATAGGATCACAGACTCAGTCAGTTGCAGGACACTATTGCTTCACCAGAAAGACCTGCTAAATAAATATTCCTTTGTCAGTCATTCTTTACAGGGGGGAGCGGGGGAGGAGGGGAAAGAAACCTTTGAATTACTGAATCATTTTCTGAGTCACAAAGTTCTCACAGATCCAAGAACACAATTTAGAATTTTGGACACTGATCAGAATGTCATAGGAAAATAGGATTTAAAGTAGTAAGGACTTTAAAGTTCATCTAATCCATTTGCCCCATTTTACATGCAAAGATAGTGATTTCCTGAAAAGTGAAGTTCAAGCATGGAGATAGTGACAAATTCAATCCATTTTGATGATTATCACTCGTAACCAACCAGCTTATCAATTAGGCAACAGTAAAATGCTGTCAAGAAAAAAATGCTGTTCTGAAAGTCAGGAGCCCTCTAGTGGCATGCTTTTGTCTTGTTTTATTTATTCCTCACCTCACCTTGTTCTGTTTCACCAGCGACTAGAAGGAATACATTGATAGTAGGCTTATCGATTTCACAGAAGACTAAAACTTGTCTTTTATAACCATTCAACTAGATGACATGATCAAGCTTCAAACAACAGTCGAAGCTTAGAACAAAATCTAACAAGATAAAATGTAATAAAAAATTAACAAAGTCCTGAATTTGAGGGTTTTTAAAATCAACTGCACAAATACAAGGAAAATGCATGTCAACAGCAGTTTATGTGAACAAAGACTGAAATATTTTAGTGGATTTATTTCAACTGTAGTCAGCAATGCAATGTGGCTGCCAAAAAAAAAAAAAAAAAAGCTAATGTAATCTTGGGCTGCCGTGAGTTAAACTGGAGAATGCAGAATAAGGAAGATAATGATGGTCAAACTGCACTATGTACTTGCCAGACCATATCTGTATTATTCTGCTTAATTGTTTACATATTTTAGGAGGGAATGTAACAAATTCAAGAACATTCTGAGGATGGCAGGTGTTTTAAAATCATCTCATGGAAGGAACAGTTTGTGACAAAGGGTCCATTTTGTGTGAAAGGGAAGAGAGTTGAAAATATCTTCCAGTGTTTAAAGGGCTCTCAAAATGCAAGTGAAATTACATTTGTACATTTTTAAATGTACATTACATTTCTCCTCTGAAGAAAATCTGGAACAAGAGGTTAAAGTTTCAGGAAGTAGAATTTGACTCAGTAATAAAGTAGAACTTTGTAACAATTAGCACTCTTTACAAATCGAATGCGATCAGAGACAGCCTGGTATGGTTGGGGGACAGAAAGCTGACTGCACAATCAGGAAGATCTTTGTAAAAATCCCACTTCACATAACACAATAAATAACTTCATGACCCTGGGCAAATCACTTAATATTTCAGTGCCTCCATCTCCAAGACAGAGCAAGTGCCATAACAAGGGCTAGGCTTCAAGAAGGGCTTTTCTAAGAGAGGGAGCCCCTATGACAATAAATCACAGGTCTTGTTTTAAAAGAGGGTGGCGATGGGTTACCTAATTAGGTAGCAAATAACCTTCCCCTCGTCACATCCTTCTGCTATTCAAGTGATGACTGTGCAATTAGGACTGCTAATAAAAAATGAAAAAGTCCCTGCCTTCAAGAAACTTGAATTCTCAGGGTAGAGAGAAGGGGGAAAAAGACAACATGGATACAAATAAAAGGAAATAAATACAAAAAGTAATTTGTGGGAGGTGCACTAACCACAGGGGGAATCTGGCAGTCACTCTTGTAGAAGGTAACACAGTACCTGAGACTGGATGAGGGCTAGGGATTCTGAGAGGTGGCACTGAGGAAGCAGAGCATTCCAATCATGAGGACAGCAGAGGGAATATTATGTTTGGGGTACAGTAAGCAAGCAAGCAGACCAGATTTGGGGAGTAGAGAATACATGAGGGGGAGTAATATATAACTTAGCCTGGAACTAGAATGTTTAAATGTCAAAGAGAAAAGCAGGTATTTCATGCTAGAGTCAGTAAGAATTTACTTAAGGTCTCTGATCTTGTGATCATGAGTGACATGAACCTATCCTTTAGGACTATCAATTTGGTACCTGTAAAAAATTGATCTTGAGAGAGGAGAGGCTCAATGCAGGGAGTCCAGGTAGGAAATTTGAAATATGGTATAAAGGGCCAAAGTAAGGTGGTGTACATGAGAATGGAGAGAAAAGGAAGGAATATGGGACATGGAGACACAATGGATTAGATATGGGTGGTGTTTGGCAAAGATGGGTTATGGATAACTTCAAGTTTTGAACCTGAGAGATGGAAAAATTACTGTAGTTTCCTTAACAGAAAGAGTGAAATTAGGAGGAGAAAAGGATTTAGGAATCAAGATAATTCTGTTTTGAATATGCAGAGCTTGATATACCTATGTATGAAATAAAGAATAGATTTTCCAACAGCAATTGTAAGGTACAGAATTAGATAGAGTTCAGGTGAGAGATGAAGGCTAGATATGTAAATCTGGGGGTCATCTACAAAAGAGATGATAAATGTACCCCATGGAACTGAAAAGATCACCAACTGGGAGAGTGAGAAATAGAATGAGAAAAGAAAAGGAACCAGGAAATAGCCCTGGCATACATAAGGATCAGGTAGGAAGAGAACCACCATAGAGTACAATAAAAAAAAACAAAACAAAGTATCCAGAAAGGAGAGAACAGTCAACAGTGCCAACTATTGTAGAGAGGTCAAAAAGGAAGGGAAAAAGAAAATGCCACTGATTGACCAATAAAAAGATCTTTGGTGACTTTGGGGAGATCAGTATCAGTAAAAAAATAAGTATTGAAACCAAATTGTAAGAGTTGAAAAGTAAATGAGCAATGAGAAAGTGAAGGAATCTGGTAAAAACAATTTTTCTTAATGATTTCTACGTAGTGTAAAAAGTTGAATCAAATGACCTCTGAACCAAACTGGCAAATATGGAATTCTCTAAGCCCAGTTTTAGTACTAACTAGACTTGGAGCAAGCCACAGGACCTCTCAGAACCTCAATTTCCTCATCTATAAAATGGGAATAAAAAACATCTAACTTACAGGATTCTTTGAAGACTCAAAAGTTTGAAAAAGTGCTTTTAAAAGTGAAAACTATTCAGGTTGTGACAATCAATCATGGAAAAAAAACAAAATCTCTATTAAGTTGTACCACATTATGCCATGAAGAAAATAAGACAATGAATATTTTGAGTATGAAAATTCATCATATTGCCGAATAAATTTGAAATAAACATTTATCTGAATTTAATATTTCAATCCACAGCTGTTGTGTGTTAACTTAGTGTTTCATTCTCTACATGCTATAACACAGTATACAATAAAGTGATTCCAGGGATAAAAAAGGACAGTGATCTTATTTCATAAAACTGTTTGTTAAATAGCACCTGAAACAAACAAACAAAAAAAAAGGTGTTGGCCAAATTATTTTATTCTTATATGGTCCTGATGAGCGATTGAGGAAGAAGTATCAGATCCTAAACAAGGAAATGATGCTTTTTTTAAAAAAATTATTATTCTAAATGACTATATTTGGAGAAGTTGGGAAACAGTACTGCTCTTAGGGAAGTTGGCAAAACAATGAGTTCTTATGTACTTCAGATCTTTCAGAATCTCTCAAGTGGACTCCAAGAAAATTTAGGGTCATGTTATTGTAGAAAAGAATCAGTTTTACCAAAACAAGACACAAAAATATGTCACAGTAAAAGAATACTCAAGATAATAGAAAAAGAAAGTACTTCAAAGACTGTTTACTGAATCACCATATGGAAAGATATTTTGAGCATATGACAAAGGAGTTGCCATGCATTATCAAGTTCCAAGTTCCACCTAGGTAGTCTTGAAAAGAACCAGATGTTTCAGAAGTTTTAACCAGATGTTTTAAGGTCATGGTACAAATATGGCACAACTCAGTAGTGATTGGGGTTGTTTCCATGATTGTCACAACCTGAATAGTTTTCGCTTTTAATAGTTTTCACTGGAAATTATTCCTGTTTCCTCAAGTCCCACAAAAATTATAAATATTTAACAGCCATATAATCATCTATGGTAAGTTATGAAGAATAGCTAACAAGCACTCCAGTTAACCTTTCTTTCCAAATCATCACCACTTCCAACCCTGAAAGGGATCTACATATAGCCTTTAAGTAAAATTAAGAAGCTGGTTTTTACTGACTTCTTAACAAATACTATAAATTAACAAAAATATGGGGATGGAACTTAGAAGAGAGAAGCAAAAATAACTAGTTTCAAAAAGCATAAAGTTTCACTTCTGCTTACAATAAGGATTGTTTTTGGTTTTTATCTATGTATCACCATTGCTACTAAGCCCAGTGCCTGTCATATAGTAACTATTTTTAAAACGCTTATTAACTGGACTTATTAATTGAAAAAGAAAACATCGACTTGTGATATTAGTATCAAAAAGAACAAAAAGCAAAATAAGCATAAACTAATACAAAAAAATTACTTATTTTAAACAAAACTCAATAGTTTTATCTAGTTTTATCCATTTAATTTATTTATTTTTGGATAAAACTTACTAGTAGAATATTTCAACATAAAGAATAGGTCTATGTTTACCAAAAAGAGAAATCTATGGCAGAATATATACTCAGGCAATCTTAAAGACAATCATACCTGTTTCAAATGAAAATGAAATTTAACAGAATATCATTTACCTTAGAAAGCAAAGTACAGATAGTTGTGTCATCAGTGTAAAACAATTTGGTGCTAAAATGGGAAAATGACATTTTCCACATGTAATATGAGTGTTCTTTTATTTTTATTAAAAAAATAAAGATCCAAGCTTGACTTAAGAGGGAAGGAAAGGAAACACTGAAAAACACTGCCACAGGCTGGTTTAATTTGGAAGTTCTGCTGAAAACAAGAAGAGTATCAAGATTAGGAAAACTGGATAAAAGATATTGTAACAAGGCGATAAAAGGTCTATTCAAAAAGTTACAGAGTTAAAAAAGAGATAAAGTTACCAAATCCACAATAAAGGCTTCTAAAATTATATGAGGCAAAGGTAAATAGTAAAGTAAATGGATTTACATTAGAGTGTGAAAGCAGTATTATGGACATTTATTTCACTTTTTTAAGATAACCTATAGTTTCCAGTTAAGAAAAAATAAAATAAATCCTTTGTATCAGATTATGCAAAAATATATGTAATGAAGATGAAGCTTTATGTTGCCCTACAAAGTAAATGAACTAAAAAAGAAAGTTGACTGACTGCATTATTTTTTTATTTTATGAGAACAAGCATAATAAATGGCTAAAGACATAGGAATGAAAACACAGGTTCAAACTTGGAAAACAAGACAATAAAAATTATATTTTAAAATACTTTATACATGTTAATGCATACATACATTAATACATACATTATGCATATATTAATTTATTTATGTAAGCACTAGTGGGTGTGTCCATCACTATCTCTTGAGTATTACATTTCTTAACCACAGGTCTACAAAAAGTTTAAGTGTTAACTAATCTTTATAGCAAAAATAACATAAAAAGAATCCAGGAATCCTACTCCTTTGGAAATCAACCACATTAAAGAAGAAAAATAGTGAGTTTAAATAATTTACACTTCACTCTCTAGTTTCAAAAGTGGATTAGGATTTTTTTTAGCATTAAAACTAGTTCTCTTCTATTTCATTTTTAATTTTTTTCCTCTTAAAATAATTAGGAAGTTTAAATTCCCATCCAATGTTTTCAACTGTAATTTGTCCTGTCAAAAAAAAAAAAGAAAGAAAAAAACAGCCTCTTATTGTCCAGTGAACTAGGCAAAGAGTATGAAATAATATCATAATAGTACTGTCTCTATTTTATCCTCAGTTGAGCAAACAATTAAACTACATTTATGCATTTATTAGATTAAAGGCCCTACTGATAGGTGGTTTGCTTTAAGGGCTAGTAATAACAATAAAACCTTTAGAAATTGGTAGTGAAAAATAACCTTTTAAACTTTTCCCAACCTTGAAAGACACTTTAAAGATACAATGGCATTCCAAAAACTTAAATTTTTTTTTTCTGTTGTGATTTTTTTTTCTTTATAAACAAAACAAAACTCTGTTTGTACTTAAACGACAGTGGTTCTTTCTAAAACTTAGTGTTATTTATTAGTCTACTCTTAAGCTTTAAAATCAGTCAAATGTTTGATTTGTTGAACAAAGACTATTTCATAACATAAAATGGTCTTTGTTTAGAATGTAATACAGTAAGATACTGGCATCCATACAAGGAACAGCTGCCTCTGGCATCAGCTGTTAGAAGCTGCACTACATGCTGTAGACCACTAGATGGCACCTGCTCACAAAGTATCAAAAACATTTCAAACCCCCCCCCACCCTCCCCCACCAAGCAATGTGTGTGGTCTCAGAGATTTTTTTAAAAGTAACTAAGGAGATTAGATATCCAGCTCTGAACAACAGGTATTTATTAGCAAAATAAGTGCTGCAAGTCTTCAAGAATTTTGTTTAAAGGTTTGCCAACCAAAAAATTCTTATTTGATCAAAAAATATTTTAAAATAGTTCCATTGCTTCTTTCCTACTAACAACATTGTCACTTATTAAATTTTTTTAATCAATAGGTCTCAGAACACATTACCAGAACTTGGTTTTAAGGATTATTTAACATTCATACAGGAAATACATTGTTGATATTGGGGCAGGTGAGGACAAATATATATATATATATATATATATATATATATAATTTATGGTTTGCAAGGTGGTTTATTTGAATGAGTATTCATTCTCTCAAAATACAGTAATAGTATATTTTTCATTTATTTATATTCATTAGGTCCCAGGATCACATTTTTAAATGACAACCTTATTGAAAACTCATTTTGAGGCATTTTAGTGGATGTCTACTAAGGGACCTAAAAAGAAGGTTGAAAAATCCTTATTTTCAAGTATTTCATGTTAGCACCAAGACAAAATGCAAATGTATAAAACAAATAGTTTGGGTATAGGAGGAAAGCTTCAAAAGACCCTATAATAAGCTTTCTTTGTCAAGTTACTCTATTGTATGTGTTCTAAAGGAGCAGAGATAGTGTGGGTTTTTCTAAACTTACTCAAAATTATCAGAATGAAAAATTTTATCAACCTGATATATATGTACACATGCATGCATGTATATGTGTATTAACCTGGTATATATGATATATATGCATATGTCTATGTAATAAACTTGGTGTGTATACTTGTATGTATATATGAATCTGATTTCTGTATACATACATGTATGTGTATGAACCTGAATAATGTATATATACATGTACATGTGTGTATAAAGATTTTGGAAGATTTAGTGCCCTTCTCTGAAAAAAATTACTATGGAACTCTCTACATTCATAAATATTTTGTCCAAACATTCTATTTTTAAAAAGTACTGTGTTTTATTGTGTTCTCTTCCCCAATTTCATTTATGTTAAATGTCTAGTGCCTGAAAGATGCTGAAATTTTTGTGTGAAAGAAAATAAATTTTCTGCTCTAAACCTTTCATTTTGCAAAAAAGGGAACTGAGATCTGGAGGATATTATACCACTGTTTCTACCAAAGTATCATACTTGATAAAGATGATTTCATACATGCTCAGTACTACAAATATGCTTAACCCTTATGGAAAATATAGGTAGTAAATTGCATTTTTAACTAATCATTGTAGATACATATTGATAGCTTCAAAAACACGTTGAACATTTATTTAAAAACAAACTACATACTAGATACTTGTAAGATATATAGATGAGAAACAAATACTGCTTTCATTATGTCTTACCAGGTCATAGATAAGATACATAGACAGTTATTAGCATAAGTGAAAGAGGGAGAAGAGAAAAGATCCTATGTGTAGGATAAAGGGGAAGACTGTTATGGGCCAATGGCTTCATAGAGGAGACTGCACTTAAAATGTAACAAATATAGGAGAAAATGTTATTGGCATAAAGAATAGTGTGAACAAAGTTAAGATTTAGGAAAATGCAGTGCTTTTTTGGAGGCAGATAGTAACCCAATTTGATGTAAATATGTGATAGGCATTAACAGAGGGAAAGTTTGTTGTAGCACCCTATTGTGGAGGACTTTGAATGCCAGGCACAGGAGTGTAAATGAACTTTTTCTAAAAGGCAATAGAGAGCCTTTGAAGGGCTGAGTAGAAATAACAGGATCAATTATTTATAAGGAAAATTATTCTAAAAATGATGAAAGGTAAGGTCCAAGGGGAAATGATCATGAAAGCAGGAAGCCAAGAAATGTAAGAATGAAGAGGAGAAGGCAGGTATAGGAGAGAAGGTGCAGGTGGAATCAACAGGATGTAGTAAATGATTGATACGGAAGGAAGGAAGAAGAGTCAAACACCAAAGTTTCATATATGGGAGACTCAGTGAATGATATCATTAACAGAAATACTGAGGTCAAAAGAATGAGGATGCTCAGGAAGACAGATAATAATCTTTGACCATGGGACATCTAGGTGCGACTTCCAAAAATAGCTATAGTTCAGGCTCTCATCATAGAAGTCTGAGTCATGGATTTGTTAGGCATCTGATAGCTCTACTGATGAGGGTGAATGAGAAAAGCAAGTGTGGAGAATGAATAAAAAAGCACTGTGGGCAGAGCCTTGGGGAAAACACTCACCTTCTAGGAATGGGTAGAGAACCTGGAGATGGTAGGGCAGCTGCTAAAAAGGAATGAGAATATGTCTCTTGGGTCAAGAGAAGAAATAATGACTAGTTGGAAAGTAAGTCAGCAATGTCAAAAGCTGGGGATAGATCAAGGATAATAAGCACTGGGAAAAGGTCATTCGCTTTGGAAATAAGGATATCATTGGTGGCCTCTGAAAAAAAAGTTTCAGAACAATGGAGGTGGAAGCCAGACCATAAGAGATTAATTAATGAGGAAATGGAGACAATGAGTGTGGATAACTTTTTTTTTTTTAAGTATTGCAGTGAAAGGAAGAAAGTAGCTGTAAGTGGATAAAGTAGAAATAATGAAGGAACACTGGTTGGTTTTTTTTGTTTTTTTGGTGGTGATTCTGAGTGAATGTGTGTTTGTGTGCGTGTGTGCTTGTGTGTGTGTGTGTGTGTGTTTTTAATTATTTTGAAGATTTGTGTCTATTTGATAACTGATGGGAAGAGGCCATAAAGAGAATAAGATATAAGAATGAATGAGAGGCTTGAGGCTGAGCCAAGGTCCTAGAGGAGGATTCAAGTGGATTGATTTCGTTTGAAGAGGTATATTTAATGAGTAGGTACATCTCTCCTCCTATAATCAATGGAAAGGAGGAAAGAATAGGTGATGAAGCTGAAAATTTTTGAGGAATTAAGGAGTAGGCAGTGGATCTAAGTGAAGTAGGCTAGATTGTGTGTGTGTGTGTGTGTGTGTGTGTGTGTGTGTGTGTGTGTGTGTTTAAAGCAAAAAGGATGTGGTTGATGGCCCAAAAAGAGAATATAAGATTTGAAACACTTTGTGTTCCAAGCTACTGACTGACCACCCACTCATTGGATAACTCCCTCCTTCTTTAGCTTCAGAGAAACCACAGTCTTCCTCATTATTCAAATTTCCTCCATAAATTTGTTATTTATTTGATGTCCTGGTATAGTCAAAGCATTTCAATCAAGGACTAGAAGTAACATAGGATTCTCTCAGACAACTTTGGAAAATTTTTAGTGATACCAAAAATGCTCTTTAAAATTTCTATTAGTTATAAATATATTATTCTGAGACCAAAAAAAAATGGCACAATGGATAGAGCACAAATCTCAGTCACTAAGATCTGGAATTAAGTACCACCACACACACAAAGATCTACATGACCCTGAGCAAGTCATTCTGAGTGCCCCAGGCAACTCTCAAAAAATACAAGTTCCAAAATACCTAGCAATATGCATGCATAGAAGGAATTTTCTCACTGTGAGATTTCTATACCAATAAAATTACAGGTCCAAGAAAAAAGATCTAAAAAACATATATTACAATGAATAAGGAAAAATCCACTCAATATTACCTAATCAAACATTTTCTTTGCTTTAGATAATTGATAACATTACATAAGTAATAAGTGTGAGTTACAAGGCCATAAATATATAGAAGTGTTCAAGTAAAATATTATCTAAACAGACAGTATATCCTCTACCATAATCACAAATAATTGTATCTTTAAAAATATTGGCATGGCATTGGAAATAATTGAAATTGGTATATACTGTACAAAGTTTTCAAAATTATTATTTTCTCTCCTTGAACTGTGGAGTTTAGCAAGTATTTTATCAATAATTTGAAAAGACCACTCCATCTACACATGAAAATATGATTCCCATTTAGACATGAGAATACATGATTTAAATGATTTTTCAATTTCATGCTATGAAATACTCTTAAATCTCAGTCCAGTTTCTAAGGCCTTCTTATTACTGTTGATTTTTCTTAAAATTGCTTTTAAATAAAAACTTGTCCTATCAATTCAGTTTTGAAATTGTGACTTTCTTGACAGGTCAAAGGGATTACATTTTCTCTCCTTTGGGGGAAATAATCCTCTTCCCTCTTCTTGTGTGTACTTCTTTTCATTTTCTCCTAAACTGTAGAATCCTCTCTCACTTTGTCTAGTAAAAAGAAAAAGAAAAGACAAGAGAGGGAAAAAAAACACTTCAATGCCCCATTTTAGAAGTGCTACCAACTACTTTCAGGAAATCTTGAAATCTCATTATAATATTAGCTCAAATATTTCTTCCTGAATCTTTACAGGTCTTTCTGCATTTTCCCAACTTCCTCCATTTTGAGGGGAAAATACAAACCTATTTTTTCATTTACTCCATCCATCCCTCAACCCAACTGGTTGTCAGCAATAGTTTTCAACCTCTGAAAAATGTAGGGACATTTAAATAAGTTTCAGATGCTATGAATTATAATTGGAAGAGCAATGGGCTGGCTGCTTGACTGTGGGCAAGTCACTTAAGTTCTGCAATTAAACATACCCAATCTGCTGGAAAATCGTATTGCTTCTATCTTCATAATATCTTTTTTCTATGTCGACTTCTTTCCACTCACACACTCTTTACTACGTTGCAAGCTCTCTTCATTCCATGCTTAGGCAATTGCAATACTTACCTCAAATTTCTCCCCCCTTTAATCCAGTCCACTTAACTACCAAAATGATTTTCTTAAAACACAAATCTCACCATATTCCTCCACTTTACACCACACACACACACACACACACACACACACACACACACACACATTCTCTCTCTCTCTCTCTCTCTCTCTCTCTCTCTCTCTCTCTCTTTCTCTCTTTTTCTCTCAACTCCAGTGGTATGTAACACTTTCAGAATCAAATAGAAAATTCTCTGGCTTTTAAAGGGCTTCATATCCTGGTCCTTTCCTATATGTGCAAATTTCTTACACTTTAGTCTCCCCTCTCTATACACTTTAGTCTCTCCCTCTTTTTCCTATATTCAAACCCTGTCTTTATTTCTCTTTCTAGCATATAATACTCTCTTTCTTCTGGTTCCATGCCTTTTCACCCACTGCTCCTCAGGTCTGGAAAATTCTCTCTCCTCATTTAATGTTCTTCAAGACTCAGCTCAAATCCCACCTTCTTTGAGGGAGCTTTTCTCAGTACCACACTCTTTCCATAACTCCACTGCTATCGCCTCTTTCTCATTACCTCCCATTTATTTTGTGTATATCTTAACATGTACAATTTTGTGCACTCTCTCTCAACCCCATTAAAATATGAGCTCTTTGGAGAATGTTGTACACAGTAACAACAACAAAGTACAATGATCGACTGTGAATGACTTTATTATCAGCAATACAAGGATCTAGGACAACTCTAGGACTCATGATGAAAAATGCTGTAAACACTGCTACAGACAGAGGGAACTGACAGGGTCTGAATACAGATGGAAAGATAGCATTCTTCATTTTATTTCCTTCATGAATTTCCCTCTCGTGTAAGTGATCTGTGTCTTCTTTCTGAATATGACTAACATGGAAATATATATTGTATAATAACATATGTACAAGATATATCATATTACCTGCCATCTGGGGGAAGAGGAAGGAATGGAAGGGAGGGAGTGAACATGGATTTTAAAATGTCAGAAACAATTATTGAAAATTGTAGTGACATGAAATATGAAAAAAATTAAATCTAATTTTTTAAAAAGAATGTGTTCTTTGAGACAAAGACCATGATTCTACACCTCTCTTTATGTCCTCATCCTTAGTATAATGTCTAGAACAGAGTAAATGCTTAATAAATTCTTGTTTGCTTACATCCTATGAACCTCATTTTCCTTATCTATAAAATGGGAATGTGCTACTACCTATCTAACAGAATTGTTGTGAGAAAAAGCTATGCAAACTTTCAGAGATGATATCAATGTTGCATTGCTGTAAGTTGAAAATAAAAGATTAAGCACTATTCTTACTTGGTCACCTGCTTTAAATTGAGCCTTCAGAGGTCCTCAGAAAGATGTTAGCCTTGGTTTTCTCGAATCAGTCCTCCTAATCCCCTTGCCTCTCCCCACAGAAACCCAAAGTAGCTTGTGTGTTCTGTGATGTAAGTACTTGGAATAACTTTATTTCTCACTGGGCATATACCCAACCCCTAAGGGAGGCAACGTACTCAATACCTAATCCAGCTTTGTTAGTGCAAGTGGTATAACATTCTCCATTAGACACAAGTACCATTTATCATTGCTTTTACCACTAACACACACATGTACACTCCTACCTGTAGAGTTATCCTTTAGCATACCTGGCCACCTTTGGGCCCCCAAATCCAAAGGGGCCCTTAGGTTTTTTTCCTTCCTTGCTGAGCTTAAAGTCATCTCTACTTCCTCCATCTTTTCTCCTTTGTCCTCAATAATAAAGAACCATGCTTTATTCTTCTTGGGTATCTTTGAGAATAAGTTTCCCTGAAAGCATGGAGTTCTCCACCATTAGCTTAAGGATATTATTAAGTGACTTGTTTAGGTTACCAGGCACTCTATTAACCAGAGCTGATTTCAAAATTGACTTGGATCACTTAATAATTGTGTGACCTGGAACAAATGATTTAATTTCTCTTGGCTTCAGTTTTCTCATCTATAAAATGAGGGGGCTGTGCTAAATGACCAAGATATTTTGTAAGTTTAAAATCCTAAGACATATATCATTTAGCATTTTTTCACATATAGTCAGTATATTATTCAAAGTGAATTATGAACAATATAAGATTAGAAATTTGACAGTCTATTTCTTTTGTGTTCTCCCTGGGCTACCCAATAAAATATTCTGCATATGGTAAACACTAGATAATCATCAATGACAAACAATCTGAAAACGTGACCTGGGTATTATTGATGCCACTTTGTTAAGCACTTCAGGAGATATTAATGAAAGATAAGGCAAGATCTCTACCTCCACTGAGTTTATTAATTCATTCTTCATGCTAGTAATTCAGCATATACTTAATTTGGTCATGTGAAATTATTGGGAAAAGTTCAAATTATCTGTATTTATAAAGTTTTATGATAAAAAAAACAATGACCTAATATAAGGTTTGACTTTTTAGCTAAACTATTTCTATTTCTTGCTAGCCTAAAAATAACTTTATCAGGCTAGTGGGTTTCTTAATTTATAGTCTCCATTTCTTTCAAAAAGCAGACAGCTTATAATTTATATTGTACAGAAGAGAACATGATCTATTGTTAATGGTAGCAGACTTCTAGCCATAAAGTTGTTAAGAACCATAAACCAAATTTTAAAACAGACAGATTGTTTTTATATAAGTTAATTATCCAGGTTACTATCTGAGTCACCTTGTTACCAAGGCTGAAAATTACCAGAATGAAGCTACAAAGCTATACTTTCCATAGCAATGTTCACTTGTCAACCCCTCTTCCTTTTACATGCACACATATATCCTTTCTTCTATAAAATTACAGAATTTTAGAATTTTTAGACCTGAAGGGGACCTTAGAGGGAGGTCATCCTTATATTTATATCATTAGAGGATTCCCATAATGTAATTGCATCCTTACCTTTCTAACCTCATCTCATACTATTTCTCTCAATGGACATTCTAGGAAATCCATACTGCACATTGCCCCGCCTTACATTCCCAGTGTTTTCCTACTTGTCTGCATCTTTCCTTACCCCTCTCCTCTCTATATGTACTACCCACCTCCCCCCACCAACCCACCATTGAATTTTTCCAACTTTTAAACCCAATTCAAAAGCCACCTCCTTCAAAAGCCCCTCCTATGTCATTCCCAGCATTGGCCTGGACCTCACAGAGCATTTTGCTTTGCACTTCTAATGCATATATATAATTGTTTGCTATAACAGTTATCTGAATCTTCTCCTCCCCCCACTCTATAAACTCCATGAGATCAGAAATGCAACTTCTCTCTCAGGTCTAACACAGTACATTGCACACAGAAATAGTTAACAAATGTTGACTGAATTCGCCAGATCTAAATGTAGTCTAGTACTTTTTATTTTATACATGAAGAAACTAGTTACTTAAGTTAGTTATGTGACTTACCTAAAGTCACATAAGTAGAGGAAGGAAGAACTAGAAGCTCAACATACTGTGCTGGAAAACAAAAATATTCAAAAGCATTTGGAAGTTCAAGGGATTTTTAAAAAACAAACCATAGAAACTCTGCAGTTTAAGCTGTTTATAAGGAAAAAATTAGACCTCATCCTAGGAGCTAAGCAATAGGAATTTCACTCATCTTCTATCGTCTAAAAACATGTTTTTATTGATTCTATAATAAGAGTTAACATAAAGAAGACTTAACTGCAAAGAATCAAATAATTAGATATTGGCTTTTAAGACTAAAATAACAATGTTATGGCTGAGGCAGAGTAATAATCATGTGTCTTCAAAACCATACTTCTACCTACTAAGTGGTCAGACAGACTGTGAATGCCAAGGCACATTCACTGTAGATTGATTACTAATGAGGTTCCTACAAGTTATACTGCACATAATATTGACAGAAAGGATCTACAATCCTTGTGGTCCAATGACACCATCAGTCTACAGCCCTGAGGCCATGGCTATTGGAGCCAGCTGTTGGAACAAAACTGTGGTGGACAAGGTGTGAACAAAGAATGGGGAACCCGAGGCTATAACTAAGTGAAATCTGTTATAGGACAACTACAAATGCAGGAAGAGAAAAATTCTATAAAGCTAAATATGATGGATAGTCCTAACCTATCCATGGCAAAGGTATATACCTCCATAGGACAGCAGAAACATATAACCTTGCTTTGCAAAAAGGGGGTGGATTTCTAAATGTTTTTCTTATTTATTTTAGCAAAGGTTATAACAGAAACCATGAGGATAAATTTGCAAAATAATGGATGGTGCAAAGAGCAACACAAATCAAAGGCATCTAAGGTACAGTATGAAGTATTAGATTTAATTAGCCAACCTCTTTCTAGAATTTCTCTCCCCACTCCCAACCTCCACTGCTAATGGCAGAAGTAGCATTCTTCATTATGAAGAACAATCTTCATTTCATTACTTTATAAACTCTTCCCTACTCCTGTGCTTCATCATGACATCTCTGGCTTAGCAAAGGTTAGGCTAGTGGAGCACAAGCTCAGGCAAGTTCTACCATGCAAAAAGGTTTAAGAATGGTGCCAGTAACAAAATAAGTCTGCTTTCCCAGAAACAAATGATCTATCTACTAGTGAGAAGGTGATCATCATTATCAGGACACCTGGAGATGAATTCTTCTGTTATGACTACTGATGAAACAAAAGAAAGTAGAAAAGGGACTTCAGATTTCTGTGGTTCTGTTCCGTTTCTTTGATACTGGTGAGGGAGTGGCAGAAAAGGCAGAATAGGCTGTTGAGCATCACACAATGTTTAACACCATCTCTAAACTTTACTCAAACTATTGCCACTCTAAATGGGAAGCCTTGTCCAGTAACCAATAAGGAGATAAACTAATGGAAAAATTTAATCATCTTAATCTTTGAATAGTCATTGTAAATTAAGCCACAGGAAAGAAGGAAGTTACAGCTACTTGGAAGAATGACTTAGAAGTTCTCTTTGGAGAGGCAAGTAAAGAAATTGGTGAAGTTGGTTATATTGTATGTCCAAAAGCAAGAAACATCATTTCATAATGACATCTGATCATATTACAGGAAGACCAAATGTACCAAGAAATTATGTGTTCATTATACATAGCTGCAAAAACACCTCCATGAAAATAATTGATTTATGTACTAACAGCTGTTGCACAGGATAAAGAAGTAAAGGTGACTGTATTAATTTCTCACTCTCAAGTATTCCTCTGCCCCTCTGATGTCCTTTGCCCATTGATGGCTTCTACCTGGGACCTCCATTTGGGGAAAGAACTCAGGCCAGCCATCTTTCATTTCCTTCCTGGCTCTGTTTTTGACTGTCTGAACTTCACTAACATCTCTTAACCCATACACTAATGTTCCACCATTAGAGTATAAGATCCTTGAAGACATAGACTGTCTTTCATTTTGATTATATTTTTATCCTCAGTGCTTAGCCCAGGGCCCAGCACATAATACAAATAATAAATTTAAATAAAAATAATAACAAATAAATAAATGCATTTAAAATAAAATTAATAAATGACTATTGCCTGCCTCCCTAGAATTTCAATAAGATATTTCATATTATAGGCTGCAAAATTATTTCAATGCAAAAAGGTAAGTGTGATGAGAAATTGAAAATGTGGATCAAGGATAAGTAATAAGAGAGGCCTACATTTTCAAATCATGTAATCAATTAATAAATCAACAAGCATGTCTTTACCAGTGACTATGTGCCCTAGCTCTGTGTTAGGCTATAGAAACCTCATGCCTATATGAGTGCATACCTTCTTGGACAAAAACTCTGGTAGATGCTGGACAAATTGGTCAAAGAATAACATCTAAAAATGAACTGATTCTATTTTAACAGATAGGAGGAAAAAAAACTTGTTACTAATGTGGGAGTCATTTCTGAATCACCCACCTATATATAGTTGGACTGCTAACTAGTTGGAGCAAAGATCAAAATTGAAATAAAACTAGGAAAAAGCTATGGCATGAGATTAAAACAAATCCGTCCTGGCTTTAGCACAGAGCATATTGTCTGACACATAGTAGGCACATAATAAAAACTAGTACAAGTCACCTCCCATAAGAAGGAAAAAAACAATCTCAGACATCAAACATATCAAACATACCGGAGAGATTAGATAGTCAAAGGCAGCACTAGTTTAGGATATGAACTCACTTATAAATTCTTATAGAGATGAATGACAGTAAGCATAATCAGTATCAATTTATAAAACAGAAAAAAATTAGTGAAGGATGAAACCATTTCAAAGGAAGTTTGTTAAAAATCACTACTAAACAAAGTCTTCCTGAAAGCATTTAAGGATGAAAACAAGAGGACAACAAACAAAAGAAAAATTAAAATAATCTCAAATATTTTTGTAACAAACTTTTTTTCACCATCAGGGAGAGTCATCTTAGTAGAACTCAAACACCATAAGTTGGAAGAACTTAAAGAAGTAATGACACTAATGAGAAAAAAAAAGTCAAGAAAAACAGCTAGATTAGACCAAATGTTCACAGAAGAGATCCTTGCTGAAAGTGTCACAACTATAAGGGTGCTGAATGACTGAATTACAGTATCTTGTGCAAAAGTGTGGGGAAAAAACCTAGAAATTCATTAAGCCCACCCCTACTCTACTCCCCAGTCACCTCGAAGGCAAAACAAGAGAGTTTAATTAACTACTGAACTAAATGTATAATTACTTACCTATGGAAAATTGTTATAAGAATCATCTACACAAAGACATCCTTGAGGAAGGTAACATGTTAGTAGACAACTGAAAGGCAATAGTCCAGACAAGCAATAGTCCAAAGTATATCACATCTTTACCATCATATAATTGAATGAAAGATGTAGAGAATACAAGATCCTTTTTGCTTCCTAATTTGTTATTTTAAAAACATTTGATTTGGTAGAAGAAAACTGCCTGCAAGACTTTCTTCCAAGAAAATCTTTCCTTCTATCCACACAATTATCCAAGATTCCTGGAGAGTACCCTTTCATAGACTTGCAGACAAAGTTCAAGTTAAAGAGGAATTCTCTACAGATGGTAAAATCCTCAAGATAGTCACATTTGCAGATGACATTGTACTTATTATATCAAGTTTCAGAATGTTCTGGCTTCCCAGAAGAAACCTGTAACTACTCAAAAGATTTTGACCTAACTATCCACTCAAGAAAAGATAGATGGGTAAAGAACATTTACTACTCAGATTATGACAAACATTTGTATGGAAAAGATATAGTTTATCAAAGTAGTAATAACTTCAGATAAATATGTGCATCTATATCTATGAGTGTATGATTAATGCAAAGTATGGAGAGATTAGGCATGTGTTTACACATACAGATACACATACAACACACACACATACATAGTTAGGACCAAATTAATACCATCCCCCAAAAAAGGCAAACAAGAACATAATTACATGGCCTATATGTATAATTTCCTATTTATATAAAATGGTTACAAGAATTATGGAAGCATAAATAAAGGCATCCTTGATGAACGTATTCATAGGAAAAAGGCAAACTTTTACTAGATAGGCAGATACAATATATTTTTGTAACAAACTTTTTTGATATGATATAATAAAGATAGCTGGAAGATACAGATTACATATAAACAACATGTCTATTAATATATTCAACTTTTTGCATCTTGTAATGATAGTATGTGTGTACATACACACAAAATATATCTTTATATATTTCGATAGTTAGTACAAACGGGACAATGAATTGAATCCAGATTTAAATAGAAAGAAAGCAGGCAGTCGTATCTTTGGAAAATGATGCTAAGCTTCACCCAGAAACTAAGACCCATTTTTTTAAAATGTCAATATAACAAATATTGTTTATGGCTATGAATCACGGAACACTGGTCTCTAAAGAACTAAAAATGAGTTTCACACAGAAGCCAATGGAGAGATGAAGAATCAGGTTGGTAAGCATACTGCAGCATATAACAACCTAAGAATTTAGAAGAACTAGAGTAAAGATATCATCAAGGAAATTTTTTTTTAAATGAAAAAGATGGATTGGTCAAAAGGGCACATTGGGATCCTCATAATGTCAATAGAAAAGGAGGAGGCTCCCAGGACTTTGGATAAGTCCCCTATGGTGAATTTATGAGAGGACACAGACAGAAGTCAGAGAGGAAGGAAACAAATGAATGGTCTGTGGTCATCCATGGGAGTATCTGAGTAATTTATAGTCACCAAATGAGTGCCTATTTTAGCCCCTCATCTTTACAAATGGGCACAATGAGGTTAAGGGGAGTAACATGACAGATCTAACAACACAGCTCATTACTACTATAAATTAAAGCATTTAGTAGCATTCCTGTCATCTGACTCCTTCCTTGTGTAATAATAATTTCACTGTATTTACATCTAAAAGCCAAAATGTCACCTGTGATCCAAGGGGGCTTTGACTATAGACTTATACAGAATAGGTTCAGTCTGAGGGCAGCCTAATCCATTTTCGCCAAATTTTTTTTTTCTTATTCTTAATAGCTCGTTATATTACTCCCCTGGAGCAGATCTCGAGGGGAAATTTCTCCAACTTTCAGGTGTATGGCTCCAGTGTAAAATCTCCTCTAAAAAGGACAAAGGGGATCCTTTCTAGAAAAGATACTCAATGTACAAAGTAAATATTGGGTAATACAGCTATTTATTTTCTCTACCACAAAAGAAATCCTTAAAATATACTACACTAATAAACGTGTAGTAACAAATACTTGAAACTTAAAGGCATCATACTACCATGTCTTATCTTTCCAAATGAGTATAAACTCCTTGAAGGAAGGGTTTATCTCTTATCTTTGGATTCTCCTTAGCACCTTAATAGTGTATAAGTCAGAGCAAATGCAGAATGTATTGTGGAAATAGCATTGAACTTAGAATCCAAAGACATAGATTTATATCTTACCTCTGATATATATTTGTTTGCTGTGTGTCCCTAGGTAGTCTCTTAGCCTCAGTCTCCTTAGCTATAAATCAGAGATAAGGAAAATGTTTGTGCTACCTACCTCACAGGTTATTGTGAGGGAGAAAGCATAGTGCATGCAATAAAGTATCCTATAATGTGACTCTAATAATTCTAATAGGCAAATGTTGGTATATATGTTGGAATGTGCAATATATAAAATATGATGGTTACCTATATGTAGATAAATTAAGTGGCATAATATCAATCCCATATAGGTAGAATTTATCAGGGAGGCCACTTCTTGAAAGAAATAAAGTAAGACATAGACATGAATTGCTGTTGAGAGAAAGAGAAAGGGTATTCAGAGAAATTATATGAACAATATGGACTTAATTATAGGACAGGTTTTTTTTCTACTTAATTCCTAATGTCTTTTCTATCTTATCAGAAGAAATAGGTAAACTCAGAACTATATAGAATTGTCTGAGTAGGAGGGTGAACTTTGCACAGAAAACTCACTACTGATTAGCTGCCTTCATTTATACATCTCTTTTCATATCCCAATTCATTTTATTTGTGCCTTTTTTACTTTTTGTGAGGTTTAAAAGATCAGAGTGGAAGGAACCAGAAAGCCCTTTTAATCCAACGCTCTTATTTTACAGTTATAAAACTAAGGCTCAGAGAGAAAGAATGATTAATTAAAGGTCACACATATAATCATCAGAGATTGAATTTGAACCTAAGTCTTCTGACTACAGAAATATTGTCAGTTGCCCCCTTATGGGATCAACTACTTGTTTTTCTACTTTTTTAGCTCAATTTTATTTTAATTATGGATTGTCAGTCATAAACAAGTATAACAATAAATTTAATTCATTACTTTTTTTTGTAGAAATTACCAAATGTCATTTTACTCCTCAGTAAAAGCAAGCATGATTGATGCATATATCGACTTAAATATGCTTCCCAATTCTCCACTTCCTTATGTATTTTGATAGATAATATCATGGAATTTTCCCCATACCTCATTCACATTCATAAGGGGAATTATACATGGTACAGCAACAAATCTAACAATTTTATATATTGATTTAAAGGATGGGGGGATGCTCAAAGACGCTTGAGTACTGGGGTCCCAAGAAAAGGCTAAATCCCAAAATCTTGTTTCCTCTTCAAAACTACAATGCATGTCTCAGGCATCATTTGTATCCTGGAAGAGTAAAGTCCAGCAAAAATGGTAGAGAAGGGGCAGCTGGGTAGCTCAGTGGAGTGAGAGTCAGGCCTAGAGACAGGAGGTCCTAGGTTCAAACCCGGCCTCAGCCACTTCCCAGCTGTGTGACCCTGGGCAAGTCACTTGACCCCCATTGCCCACCCTTACCACTCTTCCACCTATGAGACAATACACCGAAGTACAAGGGTTTAAAAAAAAATGGTAGAGAAAAAGGGCCTTAGTCAGGCCTTAGATCCCATTTAACCTTTCTAAGATTTTAGTTTCTTCGTCTTTATGATTAGATCAAATATTCTTAATCTGTATCTGTAATCCACAAACGCACCAGGGATCTATGTACAGATTTCAGGGAATCTGGGAACTTGGATGGAAAATCTTAATTTCACTATAATTGGTGTCCTTTGTAATGCTATGCATTTGACAACATTATTCTGAGCAAGTATACATTAGATTCACCAGACAGTCCTAGGGGTCCATGATCCACAAAAAGGTTAAGACCCTCAGGCCAGATGATCTCCAGTCCCTTCTGCTTAGGTTCTCTTGTTCTTACTCATTTATTTCAGCATCCATAATACTGAAAAGTCCATAAAAGGATTAGTGTGAGGATATACCCTCCTCTCCTACTAAGCCTGTGCTCCCACTTCTCTAAAGTTCCAGGAGTGGCAAAATTTCCCAGCTTCCCATAAAGTCATTTCCTGTTTCACTAATGCTATTTAGAGAGTAACAATGAGTTCCACTCATGGCCCAGAGAAGGAAGAAAAGTATTACGTCCCTCAAAGTCATCAGGAAATCAATGAACCATTTAGAGTTTTAGAATGGTATATTAATTCATAAACTAGTACCCTGGTGACCCAAAAAAAAATTCCTTTTCCTGATACTGCTAAGTAATTTACTTCTAGGCAAAGAGCTTTACTCCTTTCTTTTACCAAAATAAGAAAGATTATTGGAAATTATATATATAGTTTCAGGTCAGGGCAAAGAATAAAATATGTAACTATTATACACAATACACCCTAGCTACCATTACAAAAGTCAGTGCCCAGATCAGAAAACTCAATTGAGTACTCTATGATCTGATGACCTGATTCTAAGTTTACTATTAAAAGGTATTCGTGGAATTAATTCACCAAGAAAATAGTTTATAATGATGGCAAATAAGTCACATTTCAATTGCATTTTTTTTAATTACATGAAGTGCTTTCTTCACAAATCTGTTAAATAGTCTAAATACACTTATTGTCATCCCCATTTGACAGCTGTGGAAAAGGAAAATTCACACAAGTTAGATGATGCGGCCACTGTCACAAAGCAAGTATACATCAAGCCTGAGATTCAAACACAGGTCTATCTCAATTCTAAGCAAAGTATTTCTCTCCACTCCACCATAGTTCCTCAGAAAAATCTGGCCCAACCTGTCTCAAGATTATCCCATTTAGCAAAATGACAAAAAAAATGAGAGAAGTCAAAGCACCTATAATTTAATTCATAAAGAAATAAATTTGAGGAAAACTCTGAAGAGGAAAAAATGAAGATGTAAGTGCTAACTATTCTTGTTAACAGCAATTAAAGCAGCAATGGTTTAGTATTCTCAAGAACAGTGTCTGGCATCTATATCATAAAAAACAAGAGGTGAGAGAATTATATAGAAAGGGTGAGAAAATAATGAAAATAATAGTCTTCAAAAACATATAATCATACTTTTTTAATCCACATATTTCATTAATTCATGGATACATACTCTGTCTTCAGCTGTCCCTGAATTGTCAATAATGGACAACTTTTTCAAATACTTTTTTTTCCTCCCAGTGGAAGACTCGGTATCAATATTTATTCATTTTTATCTTCAACAGGCTTAATTAGTAACACATGAAAAGCTAAGAAGCTATGCCTCACACCACTGGTACAAACATGGGTCATCTGAGACCATGCCATCCATTCATAAGAAGAAAGCCAAATATAGAACTATACATCCTTGCCCTCCTAACCCTCAAAAATTAAATAGCAGAAGGCTATGAAATGCTGAATTCACAGACAGTTGTAATCTGGTATATGGAGGAGGTTGGCCCTTTGAGGAAAAGGAAAAGGGCACAAATATAGGACTAGAGTTACAAGTCATCAGGAAATTGCACAAAAACAAATCAAAGGCTTCTCTAATCTTGTCATCACTCCTTCCATTTTCTCTATTTTATTTGTGTTTTATTTGAAATTATCTGAGCCTTATCTCTGTCATTCTGTGGTGCTAAAATAGTTCATATCCCAACCTGATGCTTTGAGTCCTGTTACTTCCTTGTTAAGTTTTGGTGTGTTTTTTTAACAATATAAGTAATATTTTTATTTCCTAGACCCAGCCCTCAAAGTACTGGAGGAAATACTGCAATTGGTACCAAAATAATCAAATGAAGGGGTGAACAGAAAATAAAAGGGAGAAATACTACCTAATTTTGAAGGGAACTGAAGATAATATTATTCTCCTGGACAAGGATAAAAGAGACTGTTTTACTTCACTTGAAGAGAAACAAAAGCTTTATTATGGGTCAGAATATTGTTCTCTAGAATGAAGACTGTTGTCATATCAACAGTAATAACAAAAACATACAATGAGTTTTTTAAAAAATGAACTGCACTAAATTAGTAAGAGAAGAAAAATGCCACTGATTGCTAAGTCCCAGAAATATCTGGTTCTATGGGAGTTTATTAGCCCTCATCCATTTTGAAAGAAGGGCTATGCAACTTAAACCTCAGAATTACTTTGTTAGAATTACTAAAACTACTTCCTTATGAATCCAGGAAGGGAAAGAAGGCTCATGCCTACTCCTAAGTGAATTTTAAAGATTCTATAAAGTATGCCAGGCAATATCAAGCCAGTGAAACTTTTAAAACATATTTTTTAAACAGAAGTATTATTAACTTACTATGTAAATATGAGCCATATGTTCTTCATGTGCCCCAATAAGGGAAATTAAATAAGCAAGAATCACTCAGGAGGGATTATACACATTTTGGGGTCAAAAATTACTTTTAAAAAACTAAAACACAAAGTTTGCTGCCATATTATTGAAAGATCACATGGCAATTTGCTCATTCTAATCTATCAGCATCTGGAAAAAAAGCCAGGGGATACTGACAGTGGATGAAGCCATCAGGTCTTAGGAGTTATCCTTTCAATTTCATAAAAAGAACAAATAAAAGAATCTGCAAACACAGGAAATACTGAAAGACAACTAGAATTCACAGTCCTTTCCCCCTAAGTAATTCCCTATTTGGAGTCTGTTTTGTTCAGATGATTGAAATTAAACTATTCTAAATAAATAAAGAATCAAACTATCCCATTGTTGGGTAGCCAAAAGAAGAATGGCTACAGTTAGGAAGGCTTGGGTTCATATCTCCCTCTTATTCATACCAGCTATGTGACCCTGGGCAAGTCACACTCCCTCAGTGTTGCCAAGTAACTTTCTTAACACTGTACATTGCAAAGAAGGTACTGATCTGCCTGGTTCAAGAGAATTCTTCACCCAGAACTTATTAAACCAATAAATTAGCAAGCACAGTAAAAAAATAATAATTATATTGCTTATCACTACTAACATAGAGAATGTATAGTGTACTCTTTTATTTTCTTTGTTGATTATACAACAATATATTCTAAATTGAAGCTATCAATCTAACTACTTGGCCTCCTACACTCTGAACTTCACTGCACAGTGAAATTTTTAAGTAGTTAAATTATTTGTAGTTATGGTTAAGAGTTATTTAAATGAGAAAATGTACTTGCTTCTTAATCAAAAGAGAATCTGTTAACTCTTCTGTAAAGAATGCTGAAAATAAATTACTAATGATTAAGTCCTAAAGGATTATGTATCTAAAGGTGGAAGGAACCTCAGAAGACAACTAGTCTAACCCAGTCGTTTTACAGACAAAGAGTCTTAAGTCTTAACCGTGGAGGTTGTGCTTTGCCCAAGATCCCACCAGTAAGCATCAAAGTTGGGATCTGAAACCAAGACTTCTGACTGCAGGGCCAATTCTATCTCTCCTGTCCCTCGCTATGAGCACAGCAGAAAGAACAGTTTTGGAGTCACAAGACCCAGTTTTGGATACTGGCTCTTACTGAGTAGGCAAGTGACCTGGCACAAATCACTTGACTTCTCAGTTCCCTCCACTGAAAAATGAGGAAGTAGGATTTGATGAATCTTAGGGTCCCTTGCAGTCCAAAAATCTATGCTCGTTACTCATTTCCAAGCCTCTTCCAAGAAAATGATTGATGAGAGGTGAGTCTTATGTAATGAGAACATAATGTCTACAATCTGATTGGACCTACAATTTGATGGACTTTAAAATTTCACTAGCTCTTAGGGTAATGCTCTTTCAATAAGGATGTACCTTACATATAAGACAATGGTGGAGGTATACTAATTTTAGTGTTGATATATACTGGCAACTGAAAGACCCATCATGAATAAATGATAAGAGGTTATCCATTTAAATTACCATTACTCAATACCATACATCTCTCTTTGATCAACGAACGTCTCAAAAAAAGAAGAAAATACTTCTCTATTGGATTTTCTTAATTCTATAAAATATAATTAATGTCTTAACCAAATTTTCACATATATCCCCAAAAATCACTCATCCCACCCCTCCCATCTAACACAAAAGCTCTCTAAAGATCTACTTATCTATCCACATCCACTTACTTTACACAATTCACTCATGGATATAAAATCCAGAAGCTAAGTCTAAATCTTATGCTTTGGTCTTAAATCTCTTAGGACTTGCAAGGCATAAAAGTGAATTTGCTTCTTATGTTCCTGCTACATAATCTCAATTCAACATCCAATATATCATTTTCCTTCCCAATGAGAAGTGCTGCAAGCCTTCACATATAAAATCAAATACCCCATCTGACTGGCCCAAGATACTGTGAATCACATTTTAGGGGGAAAAAAATTCTAAAGCTATATGGAACTGTTAAAGAAGAGAAATGTTATAGCAATTCTACCTTATGAGTACTTAGAGTGCATTTATTACCTGGTCAACTCATCTAGCTGATGGTTATTTAACTTTGATGACAGTAATAGCAAACTTGGCTTTGACACTGGCACCAAACTCACTTCACTAAACATCAATTTTCTAACCACTAAAAGCACTTCTCTGAACCATCACCTTCTAATATAGGTAAATATATATATACAGTTCATGGTTGCTATACTAAAAGAGACAGTATCTAGCTTTAAAGAAAAGCAATAGAGTACTATCACAAAGGGGTGTAATTTCATCTAGTGCTCACCGAGGCTGATGCTCCTGGGCTTTGCCTTTGTGGTTTATGATGTCAGAATAATGCCTCAATGAAATAAAAAGTCTGAGGGCTGTTCTCAATAGTCAAAAGTAAAAGATTCACTTCTTGTCCATTTGATCTATCTAATCTTCACCTGACCACAGGAGAATGCTTCTGTAGTCCTTTCTTGGGAAACTTGTTTTATCTCTTTTTGTACCAGGAAAAAGCTACATAATTTATTTGACTCTAGGAACACTGTGGTCTTTCTTATGTAAAACAAGTTCCTTGCCCTGAATACAAAGTTCATTTCAAAGTTTGTACTTCAAATTCAGACAGTTCCAACAGTTCAGCCGAGATGCTAGAGAGGAGACACTTGAATTTGCAGCTATTATATCTTTATACAAAACCTAAAGCATCATGGCCAAGGAAGGCCTTTAATATCTGCCCCCACCAGTGAAATATCATGCAGTTCTTACTTGCAAATGCAATCATTTTGAAAATGATTCAGCACATGTTAAAAAACATTAATCAAATCTATTAATTTTTTTCATTCTATCAACAAACAGATTCAGTAAGTTAACTGTAATTATATATTTTCAAAACTCATAAAAGTGCCTTGGTCATGATGAATGAAAGATGGACTTTTAGCACAGAGTACTTAACCACTAAATCGCAATGAAACGGTTTGGAAGGTCTGACAAAAAAAAACATATATATATATATATACACACACACACACACACACACACACACATATATACTGGGTAGCTCAGTGGATTGAGGGCCAGGCGGGAGGTCCTAGGTTCAAATTTGACCTCAGACACTTCCCAGCTGTGTGACCCTGGGCAAGTCACTTAACCCCCATTGCCTAGCCCTTACCACTCTTCTGCCTTGAGCCAATACACAGTAGTGACTCCCAAATGGAATGTATGTTAACTTGGTAATGAAAAACATCATCCAGCAAAATATTTTATGGAAGTTAACAAAAGCTCAGTACTTAAGAGACCACTACAGCTTTTTGCTATCAAAGGTTTTGGTAGAATGCAAAGAGAGACCTACTGGATTTGGGGATGCAAAAAATCTAGTCTTAACCAACAAGAGGGAAAAATTCCCTACTGCATTTTTTCATCAGGAGAAAAGTGCTGTGAAATCGAACCTATTTTAAAGTTATACTATATTCAGAATCATGACCTGCCAGGTGTTTTTAACTTATTGTTACAAAGAATGTCTAGGGTTGTTGTTTTTTTTTTCCCTATTAATGCCAAATAAAATGTTTTTGGTCAATCATTTACCTTATTTTAACTTGGAGAGATTTATCTAAATTTGACCACATGATGAAGTATAAGATAACAAAAGTATTAAATACAGCTTTTGTACTGCAACAAAAAAAAAAAAAAAGATTTCAACACTTTAAAGGGATATTAGGGTATCAATGGATACTATCACAATTAATCAAAAAGTAGACCTTTACACATAAGATGTATATATTGTGCACTTGTATTAATTTGTCTCCCTCATGATAACGTCACATCTCGTCATTTTTGTTCAATTTCAGACACATCATAAAGTCTTTTAGTAATTATGATTTTAAAGGAACTTAGTTTTTTGTACTAGCATATTAAGTATGAATTTTAAACTCTTGATGTTTTCCAAGGTTGATGCTAACTGTACATTGTTTTTAGAACCAATTTTCCTCTCTTTTGAAAATGTAGCTTAATCATAAACAGAAGCCATGTGTTAATAAGGAAACAAACAAACAAATATAGATACATTTAGTTGTTCTTATACTTGGTAAACACAGCCAATAAACATCCCTAAATAACTAAGAGAATACAAAGCTAGGAGGATCTAAAATATTTAGAAATAAATAGATTTTTCACAGTGATTTTCAGCTTGCAACCATTTGAGGGATGTTGTAAAGTTTTGAAATGGAACTTGGCAAATGGCTTCAGTGAGATGCCTTTGAACTTTGAATGCTCCAGCCCTGTAAAAGCTACTGAATGGTTCATCTACTCCCTTATTCTCAACTTCAAAAAAACAATATCTGCCTATCCCAGGCAAAAGCAAGAAGAAGTTTGAGAACAATCTTGTTCTTGAACATTTTACTTTTAAGCCTGACTCCTCATAGCTCTTTCAACACTGAATTAGTCAATGAAATTCTGGCAGCCCAGGATATTTGACACCTCCCAAAGTATCTTAATATATTTTAAAATCTAGAAATGATTCTGCTTTTAAGCAAATTCGGAGATTTAATTAACCTTTGTCTTTGCTAAGGATCATTGCATAAAGCCCATCAATATTTCTAAAAGACATTTTGTGAAATATTTAAAATGCATGCACAATCAAGGTTTTAAAAACATGTTTTCTTTAAACACATCACCCGCAATTATCTTTCTTAGAAACCTGCTAAATCAGCAATTTGTATCTCAGGTTTCTTTGCTACTAAAGTCTAGAATCAGTGAAGCTTGAAAGGATTTTTTTTCCTTTCCAGTTGAAATTAAATCTATTAACCTGGTAAATTTGTCCTTTAGAAAAAAAATGACTGCATGGAAGAGTCTCTTTGTTCAAAAAAAAAAAAACTGTGCTTTCTATGGAGTCTCTGCTGTCAATAAATTTCTGCATCAGTTTCAAAATATCATGCATCTTCAACAACAAAACAGTGATATTTAAATATTGAATTGGAATGTATAGTTTCCTCTTAGTTGGAAAAAAGCACAGTTTTGTTAATTATTGAGTTACAAAGTTGTCTTGAACTAAGAGGCAAACATCTTTAAATTCTCAACTAAAAAACTAATCCCACTTAATTGTTGTTATCTGAAATGTGTGTAATTTAAATAAATGTATTTTTAAATTCTCTTTCCCAACACCTTCAGACATTATAGTTATATACAGCTAGGCTGTAATATACACATGAGTTTTTCCATAATGTTAACAGAGGATACAGACCACTTAAATAAAAAAAAAAAAAACCTTAGCTCACAATCTTTGGCTATGATAATTAAAATCACTTACTTCAATAAACGTTGCATAAAGATAGGAAATAACAAGAGCAATACAAGAAAGGACATTCTGTTTACATACAAATAAACCTGTATTAAAAAAATAAAAGCAAGAAATACATGAAACAAATGCATGCTTGATAACATAACTGTATCTATTAATGCCAATTTCAGATTCAAAACTTAATTATCATTAAAAAGGCAAAAAAACATTAAAATTGTCAATACTCATTTTGAAACTGAAACAAGAAAATAATGTGACATGTTGGCAGAACTGGAAATGATGTCCCCCCACTTAGAAGATAACAGGAAATCCCAGAATAAAAATGTCATTTAAAATAAAATTACCCATTAGAAAAAGTAATGGCACATAAATGCTAAATGTGTGTGTGTTTGTACACACACTCATACACACTGGAATTCAATTCAAATTGCCCTGAAATTTCATTTGTCTGGAATCGTCCCCAAAAAAAATCATCTGGAAAGAAGGTCCAATTTTTAAAATAGCTAAGAGTATGCCTCCTTCAACTACAAAACTTTTTGCTTTAACCATTTTAATGAAAATATTTAGAACATTCTCAAAAACAAACAAAAGGTATTTTGGTCTTTTCTCCTTGACTAAGAATCATCATTATGTACATCAAAATACAGGAATGCCCTATATATAGGTGGGCTGAGGCCATACCAGTATCTTCTAAGTCAACACTGGAAATGACTAGAAAGCTTTTTATAGTTTTCCAGTTTCTTCCCTTTTTATCTTAGTGTTTTTTTATTGCTGTTGTTGTTGTTTTTCACTTATTATGGTCAATGCAATCACTGTACCAACTTTTAGGAGTCCCTCTCAACTTCTGATTCTTGCCTATAATGTGCTACCAACTGAAGAACCACATAACAAGGCTGGTTCTATTTGTGTGTGAAATTAAGAGTGACTAAGCTCAGAGTGAACACTGAGGAGTTCATGTTAGCAAAGTACATGAGCTTTTACGGTTTGTTAACATTTAGTTTTTGCTTGCTTTCTGATTCTCAATTATGTTTCAATGAAGTGAGATATGGCTGTATATAGCTAACATATGTAATGCATTAAAAATTTAGACAAAAAATGAACTTGACCAATTCTTAACCTCTCCTAGTGATAAGTTCTCTAATATTTTATCTCACCATTTCTAATTTGGGGATCACACTAACTCCTTAGGAAAGAAGGCTTTTTATACTTTACTCCATGAAGCAAATATAGTAGATATTCATGACATAAAGTTGTAATTTTCTTAAATAAAATTTTTTGAAGGGGAGAGAAGTTTATTTAATCTTTTTAAAATAATACAAAGTATAGGTAGTCGTCTCCAACTTGGAAATAGATTGTGTTCCCAAAATTCACTATATGAATCAGTTCCTTGGCACTCACTCAGTTTATACATCCCTATAAAGATGATTTTATAAATGGTGTTTAGGTTTCCACAATAACTCAGAAAAACTATCTTACCAATAAAACAATAATGCCATATATTTGAAAAAAAATTACAAAAGACAAGACTGCTGCCATTCTTGTGATTAAACAAAAGAGAAATGCACCAAAATAGTTTTGAATTTTTTTTTTATCTTTAATTCTGGTGATTGAGAATTACCAAAAGAGATTTAATGGAAAGATTTGGGGGAATTCTAAAAGTGATGCCAGAAAATTGTTTTAAAGGCTTTAAATATTTGATTATGGATTTTTTATTTATTTGGGGTTTACTTTTCTCTTGATAAAAATATATAATAGTACCTTACTATTTATAAGTTTTGGACTAGTGTTGTTTACTGGCTTTCAAACAAGCAATGAGGAAAAGAAAGGAAGGAGAAAATTTTCCTGAAGGAGGCAAGTTTCAGAAGAGAACATTTTAACTAGGAGGGAAAAAGCAGCAAGAAATATGTGTATGAAATGATGAGAAAGAGGTTTCCTAACATAAGATTTATTACTATCAGAGAAAGGAGAAAAGAGGAAATCTCACATGTTCTCTGAGCAAGGAAAGGAAGTAGTTGTGAAGAAGTAGAAGTTTGAACCTTTACCCGCTAACATGAGAAATCTCAGACCAAGCCATCACATTCTTCTCTGGGGGTGATGAGAAGAAGAGAATTTGGAGATAATGTTACAGCTTCAAGCTGGGTGCGGGTTCAAGGCAAACCACAATGCCACCACGATGGGTACAGAGGTTAAGTGTACACTGACTGTCACTCAGAAAGCACTGCAGTTTCCCAAGTGTTTATACAGAGCAGAATATAGGGCAGTAAGCACTGTATTTTAGTCAAAGGAACTGGGTTCAAATTCCATCTTACCACTTTTATGATAACTATGCAAATCCCTTTAATGCTAGGTGCCCCCGTTTCCTTTCAGAGGAGTTATTCCTGGAAGTGATCACAAGAGAGATCTGATGAAATCTCACAGACTAGGAAAAATCAGAGATTATCTTGTAAAAAATTCTCATTTATAGATGAGGAAACTGAGGTGGAGAAGTTAAATGACTTGCCCACACACGTGCTAAGTGGTAGAGCCAGGATCCAACTTAAATCCTGGGACTCGGATTTAACATCCCCTCCACTTCATGACCCAGTCCAGCCGCTTCATTCAACAGCTGAGAATGGTGAGCAGGAGAGAAGAGGTTAGTGACTTGCCTAAGGTAACCCAGCGAGTTAGAGGCAGAAACAAGGCTGGAATCCCATCCTGGAACTCCAAGTCCTAGAAAGGCTGTGCTACACATGAGGAGAGCCCTTGCACGTCCCCCAGATATAAGGGGAGGGGGAGAGGGAAGGAGCGTGGCGTACAGGCTACCTTGAAACCTTCACAGTTACTTGGAGTTGACAGCCTCTGTCTCAGTCATATTCTAGTAGCCAGGTGGCCAGAAGGACTTCTGAATGCTAGTAAATGATCTCACAATGAGTGGAGCTCATTTCAACTTGAAAATGAGCTCTGGCATGAAAAATCCATCCATGGCACAGAATTATGCTAACTTGGAAAATTATAAAAACTTGGAACTTAGTTTTCTTTTAAAATTTTATTCCAAAAATCAACTAGTATCTATTAGACATTCAAATATCTGAACTCATTAATTTAAATTATCCAGCATGCTCATAGTGGTCTATGTATACGATGTCTATCAGATCATTTTCTTGTTCTGGGGTCCACCTTTGCGGGTCTTAATTATGCTTGTTCAGTGTGCCATTGAGCATAGACACAGGGTAATCTATTAAAACTTAAAATTACACTAATATTTGTATATTATACATATGCATGCATATATGTAGTTACATGCAATATGCACCCATATAATAAATACTCATAATTATATAATCACATAACTATTATATGTAAACATAAATACTATATTATATATAATGTAAATATTATAAATTACAAATACACATCTATGCATACAGATGTGTACAGATACATATACAATCCCTAATTTTGCCATGTGCATATATACAATCATTAAATTTGCCAATGATAAGATAAGTGGTTGCTTAGAATTCAAAATTACCATAACAACTTGGGTACCTGGGTGGTTTTCAACTAGATGAAATATAATAAAATGGAATTATAAAGAAAATCCCCAAGTCAAAGAAAAACAGGCTTTATATAAGCTAACTAGAATTCAGAAAAGTAAGCAGTGGTTTTGATTAAAATAACAAGTGTTGGGGGCAGCTGAGTAGCTCAGTGGATTGAGAGTCAGGCCTAGTGATGGGAGGTCCTAGGTTCAAATCTGGCCTCAGATACTTCCAAGCTGTGTGACCCTGGGCAAGTCACTTGACCCCCTTTGCCTTAAAAAATAAAATAACAAGTGTTGATATGGAAGGAAATATAGTTATGTTAACATTCTGACTTTTCCATTGATAAGGCATTTTTAGAGTATCACATCTATCTGTCACCCCACACTTAAGATGAATGAGAAGAGAACAATCAAATAATTTAAGAGAAAACAGCCCTTTGGAAGAAGACCAAAAATAGAGAATATTTAGCCAGGAGAAGAGAATGCCAAGTGTGATCAGGGACGACAGTGACAATCTCCATGTATGCACATATGAAAAATTACAGCAGCCGTTTGCCATTTCTCCAAAATGAGAACAGCAAAATCAGACTTGCCTTATAGATAGTAGACCAGAGGTTAAATATTAGAAGGAAGTTCCAGAAGATAAGTGATTAAATATTAGAAAGCACAAACAAGAACGGCTATATCAACCAATATGCTTTTCTATTCGTCCTGACAATTATCCAGTATGATTTAGTGAGCATTAATTTAGTGCCTGAGCCAGGAAGGCACTGAAGCCAGACAGGGGGGACTAGACCTAGGATTTCTTCCAGAGAGGCAGCAGCTTCCTCTGACAATGAAGGTCAACAACTTCTCTGCAGCCCGTGGTCACAGCTGCCTGGAACTCAAGTGACTTCACCAGAGTCAAAGGAAGTGAAGGGTAAGGGGCAGAACCTGAACCCATCTCCCTCATGGCAGGGCCAGCTCTCAATCACTGCACCATCCCATCTGCAGGAATGGAGATTCAAGGGCAAAATGAAATGCAGCTCCTGCTCAATGCAGACCTGCCATTCTCTTAGGAGAGGGTACAATATGTATACAAAGAAGCAGAATATGAATTGAGAAAGGCCAGAGGCTAATAAATAGAAGGATCAGGAAGAGTTTCACCTTAGCAGGAGGGAGTGCCTGAGATGAGCCCATAAAGACAAGACTAGATGGCTATCTGTGACTAAATTTAATTTTGCCTAAAACAAGACAGAATGTTCTGGGTACTATTCAGTTCTACAATTCTAGATATTTTATCTTCTTACCACCTAGTGTTTGTGGAGACACTTTTGCTTGCACTATCTTCAGCCCCTCACACACACACAGACACACACAAAAGTGTGCCCCAAAACATTTCATTTTCTGAGTCCTCTCCTACTATTTGGGGAACTGCGCGATTTCACCAGAGTGCCATGCCCGTACTTAGTAAACCCCTCCAACTGGTTCATCAGGACAGGATTCCCAGAACATAATCGACATTCAATCTTTTCAAAGGACAACAAATATGCCTGCCTCCCAGACTCCTTTTTTCTAAATGCAAAATCAAAGCTTCTTCCATAAGCAAGAGAAGAGAAAGTTGTGTTTTTAAACTTTGAGTTCAAGAAGTCCCCCTGGGAAAGGGAAAACAGCACAAAGACTTTCTTGCATTTTTCTCACTACTACTTACTTAATTTTCCCTGACAGCACCTTGCCTCAAATGCCATTTAAGCAATAACGCATGGTAAGACATATGTTGTTATGAGATAACACACACCTCTGAAATGCAGTCGGGTGGAGTTGGAGCCTTCAGCTGACTCATGAATGCCTTATCTCAAAGTAACACCAGGTTTAGGAAAGTCTTCTATTTCAATTATAGACCCATCTCTTAAAATAAATTTGAAATCTGTGTTTGCATATTCTGTTGGCATGGGATGGGGGTCGAAGGGAGGAGAATGGGAGGGACTTCAGCTTGGAAGGGATTTTGGAATTGCTCTGTGGCAGCTACAGCTAACAGAGTACATGTCAGTAATTCTTCTGTAGGTCAAAAACACAATAAAGAATTCCCAGAGTGGTAATTTGCAACAGATTTTCATTTTTCAGATGGACTTGTTTGGTATGTTTCATTTTCATTGAGAGTAATAGGGACAGCTCCATGCACTAAAATCAGTTCAAGGAAAATGTCAGGCAAATGTGCCACCTAATGATCATTTCTTGTTTCTCTATCCTGAGTTAGTTATAAAGAACTCTACTCCAGAACTCGGGGACCACTTAATTTCTCATCAGAAGGATGTGACCAATATAAAAATATACCGAAGGATGAAAATCAATGAGTTGTCTGTCTAACAACATATCAAAATCTGGGAATAAGCATTTGTACCAATTTTATTGTTCTAGTATGAATAATCTCTAATTATTATGGATTTCACTTAGGAACCTGAAGTACTCCAGGGCTTAATCCAATTATTACAATTTCATTTGCTAATAGGAATGTTTGGAGAAGGACCAATAGAGGAGAATCCTTCATTCTGGACTCTGCAGGAAACCATGGCAATTGTGAACACCTTGAGTAAGCATATGTTTGGTGAATTAATACAGAGAAGATCACAGAAAGAGGAGGAGAAAACAGAGGGGAATCAAGAAGAGAACTAATACCAAATGAGAAAATATATGGAAAGTATTTGGCAAAACTTAAAATGATACATTTATCACTTTTAGGTTTGTCAAGCACTTTACATGCATCATCTTATTTGTTGCTCTCAACAGCTTTATGAGGTAAATGTTAATTATTATAACCCCATTCAACAGATGAGCAAACTGAAACTCGAGGAAATAAAAGCAAGCAGGAAAGGACTTATGCAAAAAAAATTTACAGCAACCACTTTTGTGGCAGCAAAGGAGAAAATTAAGGGGGTGCTCACTGATTGGGGAATGGCTGAACAAAGTATGATATATGAAGGAAACAATATTATATTACTACAAGAAATAAAGAAATTGACATTATCAGAGAAAATTGAGATTTGTATGAAGTAATGCAGAATTAAATGAACAGCAATAAGAACGTTTTACACTATAACAACTACATTTTCAAAGAGACCAAGTTTTAAGTTCATGGTCACATAGTTATAAAGTTTGTAATGAAGGATATGAACTCACATATTTCTTGGTTCCAATTTAGTACTTGTTCTATCATAGAATCTTATGTTTTAACATATTTGGAAGACACTTAAATAAGGAGTCATTAAAACTCCATTTTATTCTGCCAAATAAAATGGCTTTTTCAACAAATATATACACACAATAGGTTCATTTAGTGAGTTGTGTAATTGTAAATGTGATCTGCTTAGAAAATCAACCCACAAATAGACTTGTGTATACACATCTCTGTTTACACATGTATTAAGATATGTATCTTCTAATGTAATTAGTAGTGAAAATATAGATATTTATATATGTAGAAAAGAAGATGACTGGATGATGTTTCCAGGCTATGGTGGAAAGTGTACTTATGCTCTTGTCTCTCAACCCATTTTATAAAATGTGTATCAGACCAAAGAAAGCTGGGATATATTGATTTAGCCAACTGAACTAATCACCTAAAAAGAAACTTGGGTAAATAAAGTAAAAAAATGTAGCTAAGTTTAATTCTTTAGCTACTTTAAAGTGATCCAATTTAACATCCTGAAGATATTTACTATATTCATTAACACTGATGTCCTTCCATAAAGTTGAAACTTTAACTAACAAAGATAAACAAAAAAACTTCTGACCCAGGATAGAGAATAAATACTGTAAAGCATGTTTATCCCTCAAATACTAAAGAACTTAATATCTACACAATGTTGGTGGCAGGAGGCAGCTCTGTGCACTTTATTACTCCAATTTTCAAATCAGTCTCTATAATTCACTTTTAAACACTTTTAAGGTTACCTCTTCAGTACTCTTTCACCCCACCCCCCCCATCACTGTCTTAGTTAATGAAATTCTAGGTATTTTTTCCCAGAAGATAATGGACCTGATAAAATCATGTGGTACAAATTTGACAGAAACAGTTCATTCTAATCTTACATAATTTATTTTTTAAACACATAATCCTTATGCTTTATAGTAAGAATCTTTACAAAATGTCAAATAGATATTTAATTGCTTTTCAAGGTTTTTAACTTATTTTTTCCAAGTTTTATTATAGACCAAATATATACAATGAATTACTAGAATAAAGAGTTAATTTTTAAAATTATTTTATACTTGGCTTCCAACTTTATATTCCTAAAATATCATATTTCATAGTTTTAAAAGGGTAATTGGTAAATTTCCCCATACTAATTCTTACTTCTTTCCATATATTTCTATCACTGTCTAATATACATCCTAAAAAAAAAAGAAAATTTATAAAGCCAGACACAATTTCTATTCTGATATCAAAATACTGGCTACAAATCATTTATACTAGTCATTTGGGAGTCCCTTAAAAAAGACACTAAATGTAAAGACCAGTCTCAAAGTAAACGAAATATAACTAAGACATAGGCATAAAACAGGATCCTAATTTCTATGTCAAAATTAGGTTTTTTAGGTGATGGGTCCAATTATTTAACCTGCACCAAGATAATTTAACTTTTAAGACTTTGCCTGACTTGCTCTCTCTTAAGGAGTAATTCTAAACATTTATGGCATGGCCAAAGAAAAATTTATGACATATCTAGTATATTACTTTACACTCATTTAACCTTTTTTTAAAATCCCTTACCTTCTGTCAGAATCGATGCAAAAATCAGAGTGGTAAGGTTAAGCAACTAGACTTACCCAGGATCACACAGCTAGGAAGTGTCTGAGGCCAGATGTGAACCCAGATCCTCCTGAAACCCCCTAGCTATCCCTACTCATTTAATCTTTATTAGCTGTGTGACTATGGCCAACTCTCTTGTCACCACTGAGCCACAGCCGCCCCATCCTAAAGTCATGTCAACATTTACTATGCATTTGCTATGTGCCAGGTCCTGTGCTAAGTGTGAGAGACAGTCAAAAGTGAAAGGTCTCTTCTCCCAAGGAGTCACAATCTAATGGGAGAGGAAACATGCAGACAACTACGACCAAGATCTATACAGGACAGCTCGGAGGCAATCTCAAAGGAAGGGGCCTGGGAAAGGCTTCCCATCTAGCATCTATATAATAACAGCCATACCCAAAGGGTTACTGGGAGTACCATAGCAGACCTTAAAGCACTGTTTAAATTTCAGGTCTCATTATTAGATTGATTTAGAAATGGTCTAAAATCTTTATTACCTCTAGACCATATAAGTTACTTTTTCTGATAAAAGTTTTGTTTTATTAATTTTCATTCAAATATATGTTTGATTAACATTATAAATTGTTTTTAACATTTAATGGTTGACCTTTCCCCTAATTACATTATAAAGGCATGGGAACAGGAACTGTATTTCCTTCCCATTTATCTCAATGTAAGGCAAGCATTCTTTTGGTAAAAGAAAAGATTACTTTTAAAATAGAGTCCTTCATAGGGCTTCAAATTATATTAATGAACAATTGGAATTGCAAAATACCTAAGAACCATATTTAAAAAGCTTCAATTAACTAATAAGACTACTGGAAGCAGCAGAATGGCAGAGTCTGATAGATCTAGCCCAGGAGACTTGGGTTCAAATCCTAGATGAGACACTTAATAAGGAACCCTGAGCAAATCATTTAATTCCTCATAGCCTCAGTTTCCTCATCTGTAAAATGGGAATATTCTAGCACCTATACCTTACAGAATTGTTTTGAGGATCAAATGAGTTAACATGTAAAGGTCTTTGCAAACCTTAAAATGTGAATTCTAGCTGTGATTAATATTACATTTTTTTATTCTTTAAAAAGCAAAAAAATTCTGAGTTTTCAACTTACTTCCTGCAAATTGGTAAGGATGATAAAAGAGATAATCCTTAAGGAGTTGTGGAAAGCTCACTCCACTAATGCAATGTCCAAAGATCTGCAAAATGCTCTAACCATTCTGGAAAACAATTTGGACTCATACGGGGAAAGTTACTAAAGTTACTGCCCTTTGACTCTGACATTCCACTGTTAGGCACATACCCCAACAAAGTCAATAATAAAATAGTCTCATATTATATACAGCAAAATATTTATAGCAGCATTTCCTGTAATGGCAAAGAATTGTGAGCAAAGTATATCACTGAGGGAATAGCTAAACAAGTTGTAGTACCAGAATGTAATAGCAGATTATTGTTATTTAAGAAAGTTATAAATACAAATTTATCTTTAAAAATTTTAGGAGAAAGGGCAGAGCGAGAGCCCATGAATATCTGCCCACTATTTTCTTTTAAGATATTTCATCAAAAAAATTGATCAGGTGTGATGCAGAGGCAGCTCTAGATGAAATCAGTGTTATCTTATTTACAATCTTTGCATCTTACCCAGCATCTACAACAGTGTTCTCTCTAGAATAGGTCCTTAAAAAATGTTTGCCAGTTTAAACTGAAGTGTATGAGATATGTCTTCAATCACCTTCTGTCACCTTTGTAGCCCACCCTTCCCATTCTTAGTATCCTTTCTATTCATCTCCCCTGTGAGAAATGACTTTCCATGATACTCCCTCCTAGGTCTTTCATATTGGTATCTTATAGAGACCTATCCTGACCAGAAATGCCCCAAGATATAAAAATTCCCCTTTTACTGACTCCCAGCTTTCTTTTATTAGACTGGTATCAACTAGCATTGAGAAAAGCAATCTGTCTAAAATAATTTCAGCTAAGGTACAAATGATTATTTCTGTTCCCAAGGGCATCTGCATTTTGAAACAGTGCATTTATCTATCCAAATGAATACATCCAATTGGCAGAATTTCAGGAAATGTGACAATTTGAATCACGGGTTTTGCAGACAACTGTACCATTGAGATTTGGGGGCAGGTCTTTTTTTACTGGTAATATAAATAATATTAATGAATAATGTTTGAAGTTCAATAAGATACAATTTTTTTTGTTCTGGCTATTCTGCTTTGAAAAGTAAAGTCATTTTATCTTCATTCATTCATTATATATTCTCAGGCTAATGAGGTATTTCTTTTGCATTCCTAATCCCTCAAACTATACTCTAATGCAATGTTCAACACATAATAGAGATTTAATTAGCTCACAAAATGCACACCATCCTAGCAGGAGAGTTGTTCAACAAACTAACAAGAGGTCCAAATAGGCAAACTGTATAATGACACTAAATTGGTTATTCTCCAAGTTATCAGATTCAAATATCTCTGCCTATTACTTTTTCAGTATTTTTCCTTAGGATCATCAATAGATCAAATGATGCCACTGCCATGGTTATTTAAAACATACTTTGATAACTAATTTGGATTTTCAATAGGAAACAGTAACCATAGAACATTTGGAAGATATCAGCGCATTTTCAGTGCTCAAATAATTATTCTGTATTTGGCAGAAAGAACTCGAATGATATTCAGATCACACATGTTTTTACTGGAATGCATCTGGCACAGAACAGTTAGCCCAAATGTCTTCCTAATCTAGGACAAACCTCTTTCAAATCACTGGTTTTCTTTGCAAACAGAATACAGCAGTAGAATGGAAATCCTCTGAATGGATAATAGTGCCTCAAACATAGAAGGCCTTATAACAAATATTTCTCGAATCTGAATTGGTATAGTAAGAGCATCCATAAAATCATAAATAAATAAATAATGGGAATTGTTACTTTGTAGCCAGAAATAAACATTACTGCCATTAAGTATAGTAAAAGATAAATCTAAAGAAATAATTGGGAATAATATACCAAGCTTTATGCAAACAAATATGGATGCATTGAATTAGCTCATAAGCATACAAAGTACTCATAAATCTACAAACCTAGATTAATCCCAATACAAATTATCTAGGAATCATCCAAGTAGAAAATATTTAAATTAGCAAATGAAAAATTAAGAGCATGTTCCAGAGAAGACTGAACAATAAAAAGGCATACTCGCCAAATAAAATGTAAGTGCTTGAAAACCAAAAGTCTAAGCCTATTCAATAATTCAGCACAACAAACTTACACCCAATGTGAAAACTCATGCCAGAAGGGTGCAAATCAATAGACTGCTTTAAAATATCCTACCAACTGACCGGGTTAATCTGATACAGGACAAAGGACACGAGATTGGTAAGGATCAAGAAATTTTTTATTTATGCCAAGGATTCACTACTGATGACCTACTGAATACCTCAAATAGGCTCGGCAGCCAAGCAGACCAATGACCGGAGCTAGGTGCACAATACTTGAATGCATGGTTGTTTTTAACAGATTCAGCCTCTAGATTAGGGTTCTTAGTCTGGAGAATCTAAACTTATTTATTTTTAAATATTTTGATAATTAAACATATTGCAAATTTCATATGTTATATGTAGCATTTGTAATAATCCCACGCCTTTTGTGTATTTAAAAAGCACTACTCTGAGAGAAGTTGATGATAGGTTTCATCAGACTGCCAAAAGGGTCCAGGATACAAAAAAGATTAAGAACCCTGGCTCCAAGACCTAAATAAAATGGCTGTTCTTGAGAACTCTCTCTGGAAATACTAGTGCCAGTGTTACTCTCTGGCTCAGAGAGGGCAAGTTATGGGCAGTGAAAGTTCTGTCTACTGGGCCAATAAATGCTGGGCCTTACCCTGCATTGTATGATGACTAAAATTGTTTTATAAGCTGTACAACATACAAATGTCACTCTCCCCAACCCCACAACTTAGCTACCTTTTTACAGTCACTCAGAACTTTGCTCATTCCAATCCATTCACATAATGAATGCTGGCACTTATTATACAGTGTTTATCACACACACCCCCTAAATCATATCATATTTAGTTGTCTAAGCAGCCTTCAACTATTTTTTTTCACCATCTTAAATGCTCTTCCCATATAAGCAGAGAAATAAAGAGTCTCACTTAAAATAGTGTTGTATTCCCTTTTGCTTTCTATATCATACCTAGAATACCTCTTTCTTTGAATCCATCTACTGACTTCCCTAGGTTTTTTTTAAAATCCCATTCTATACAGGAAGCCTTTACCCTTAAATCTAATATCTTCCTTCTGCTAATTATTTCCTATTTATCCTGTATATACATTACTTTGTATTTATTTGTTTTCATGTTGTCTCTGTCATTAGATCATGAGCTCATGAGCTTCTTGAGCAAAGGGACTGCCTCTTGCTTCTTTTTTTGTATTCCAGCACTGAACACAGTGCCTGGCACAAAGCAGGCATTTAATAATGTTTACTGATTGACTTATTGAACCAAGCTCTAATATAAAGAACCTATGATATTTCCCAGGATTCCTTATCTTGGTAGACTCTGGGCTTCCACAATAAGATTATAAGGACTCATTGAACAAGAAAATACTTTTATGAGTGACTTTAGATTATAAAATTCTGTAAGATCGAAATTGTCTTTATTTTGAGAGGTTCAAGCTAACTGTAGAAAGTGATTCAACATAATTTTTGCCCTTTTCTATAGTTTCACTGGTCCTATATAAATACCCCAGGGAAAAAATGAATGCTATCAAGAGCCACAATGGCAATAATACAGGGATGTGCAGAGTCAGAAATGGTGAGTCACATCTCTTGGGAATCAGATATCAAAACTCAGGAGAAGTACCCTAAATACACAGTGAAACAGTAAATCTAAATGGAATATAAAGGGCAGCCATAATATCACTTTTTGTTGCTACAACACTTCCATCCTAAAAACAAAAGACTTATGAAAACAAATCAATATTAAAATATTAAATATTTGGTTGTTCGGGAATCAAGCTACTAGCATAACAGGACTCCTGTTTTTTTTCCTCAGAAACTACTATATGAAATTAATCTCCTAGCAAATGTATCTTTTCTCATAATAGGTCCTCATATTCTAACAGGAACCCTCATTCAACTTTGCATTGTTATGTATCATCTGTATCTTCACATGCACACACACACACACACACACACACACACAAAGGGAACTGATCACACAGCACCCCAGATGTTGAAGAAATATGTTTTTAAAATTTTTAAAAAGCAGATATGACCGTTTTCTTGAGCAAAGCAATGGCACAAAGAGTATTCTCTGCGAGTTCTGTAAGACTCATATCTTGCAGCCTGTGAATGAACTATTTCAGTCAGCAGCCTAAATTATGCTGTTCCAGAGCCATTTTCTAACCACACCCTCTACTGTAAGCCAACTCCCAGCTGACATCAAGCTTCAATACTTAGAGCCCTGTCCCTTAGCAACACCTGCACTCAACAAAACCACTGCTTATTCCCAGCTGCTTTTTGTCTTTCTTCCAGCTGATCAGCTACGGATGATTTTAGAGGAAGACTCAGAATCATATTCTCTATAGGTTCTTTCTATACCTTACTATCCTCATCACTTTTTGCAAAACTCTACATACCTCGAGACTTTCTAGATGTTATTCTTGGTCACTAACAATAAAGGCTATTTTCAAAAAGCGAGACTTGGCTCCTATGACACAAAAAGTAGCTAGCATTTTGGACCTCAGAATAGTGTGTATAATAAGTTTACATTTGTAAAACACCTCATGCCTGCTATGCTACTGGGTTGTCACAACCTACAAAGATAGATAACTCATGATCCAGTATCATCGTTTTACAAATAAGGGAGCTGAAGTTCAGAGTGGCTAAGCAACTTGACTGAGGCAGAGGCAAAAGAACTAGAACGTAGGAAATTCAGACTTAAGTCCTGGATTTCTTACCTCTAAGACAAGTGATTTTTCCACTATCCCAAGTTGCTCCAAGTATACATTCTTTTTTGATGAAAAAGAAGTTAAAATGTCCACTTAAACAGGAAGATAACAAAATTAACTACCAGAATCATAGAGTAGGAAGCAATGAGTCACAGGAAAAGGGTAAAAATTAATAATCAATGTGGGAAAGTGGAAAGATAAGAAACTATCCTATCAGAAAATAGTCTGAAGAATCCAAATGCAATTTAGCACTTTTAAACTTTACTTCATGTTCCCTCTATTCTAGAATAACTGACTTCCAGAAGAAAAGAGACAGAAAAATATAAGAGCACTAGACTGGCTATCCAGACACCAGACTTCTAGTTCTGTCTTAGATCACTACTTGACTTTAATTTCCTTGGACCCTTCCATGTGTAAACTGCAAAGAATGTACGTAATGAGAACAAATAGGATAACATACATTATTTCTTTTGCTTTAACAAATCCAAGATACTGCTTGAATTTCTAAAATAACTATTTAATGTTGGTTTGTGCTTTCTCAACAGTAGGTAGATACTAAACACAGATTATAGGCAGCTAGGTGGCTCAGTGGATAAAGGAATGGGACTGGAATCAATGAAGAGCAGTATTCAAATCCTGCCTCAGACATTTACTAGCTTTGTGACCCTCCACAAAAACACTTACCCTTGTTTTCCTCGGTTTGCTCATCTGTAAAATGGGGATAATAGCCCCTACCTCCCAGGTTACGGTGAGGATCAAATGAGCTAGTATTTACTTAGCATAGTCTCTGGCACATAAGACAGGCTATCTATCTATCTATCTATCTATCTATCTATCTATCTATCTATCTATCTATCTATCCACACATACACATATATCACTGGAATATCACTTGTATGATGTGTACATATATTTATACAGCATGTACTACATTCCAGAGACTGTGTGTGCAAAGGAAATTTACCCTCCTCCCTTTCTAGGGTCACACAGGGGATATCATTTCCTATCAACTACCTGGGCTTAACCCAGAGTCGAGGATCCTGTGAAGGAAATCACTGAGTGGACTGGTTCACGAGGATAGAATGGCAGCCAGAAAAAAGGCTGCCACAGAGTCAAGAGATCACAAGACCAAGGCAGGGTGATGTCCCCAGCACTGCCCCTGTGGACGGTCCAGGTAAAATAGAAAGCCACAGTTGGCTCCCAAGACGTGATGTGTAAGAGTTAGTAGGTACAGAAAAAGCTTGATAAACTGAGGCAAAAGAGTCTTCCGCTCTCTTCTTTTCTGGGTTTGTTGCTGGCTGGACTTCCCTGTGAGTGTGACTTGAGGCCCCTAATGGGGACACAGAGTAACAAGCTAAATGGGGTAACAAGGAAAGTAGCCTATATCTCTCTCTTCTATTTTTCTATCTTTTTCCCCTGCTACCTTTAATTGAATAAAAGTATTAATTTAGGATTAGTCTCATAAGTTTCACTATTACAGTGCTATATGCTTTACAAATATTTTCATATACTAATGTGTGTGTGCTAGCTGTTTTTATTAAATGGTAGTCTAATGGCATTATAATGATCTAGTTTCCATATCTCTAATCCTATTAATCAATCCATCACATACACAACTGTATAGCCTCAGTTTCTAAATCTGCAAAATGTGAAAGGGATAAACTAGATGACTTTTAAGATACTCTGCAGGTTTCCTGACCTCAGAATCTTATCTGCATAAAGCATGACTGTGATTATAATTACTTCCCTATCCCACTCTCTTTGCTCCCTACAAAATACAGTCCAAGTTTTTCAGCCTCTCAAAAGAGATTTTTCATTCAAAGATTTTTACATTACAGCTTCTACCTCTCTATTAGCAGGGCCTTCTCACAGTGTATTTAATCATTTTCTCATGAATCAACTGAGAAACAAAAATATTTAAGTAATTAATGTGGTCAAAGTCATACAGCCAGTCGCCCTACTGGACCAAAATTTTTAAGTTAGATTTCAATCTGAATTTGTTTCCTCATCCATAAAAATGGCACCAATAGCACCTGCCACTATCTATCTCACAGGGCTACCATGAGCATTAAATGAGACATGGCTATACAAAGGGCTACTGTTCTTGTTCAATTGTTTTCAGTCGTGTCCAACCTCATTTGGGGTTTTCTTGGCAAAGATACTGGAGTAGTTTGCCATTTCCTTCTCCACATCATTTGGCAGGTGAGGAAACTGAGGCAAACAAAGTGAGTGACCTGCCCAGGGTCACACAGCTAATAAGTATCTGAGACCAGATTTGAACTCAGGAAGACTCCAGACAGCATTCTATCCACTGTACCACACAGCTGCCTTTAAGGGCAATAGAGTAGCCTTATTAAACTCTAAGTATCATGGGGGTAACAACTTTTATCTTTGTCTTCTTTGTATCTCCAGTTTCTCCCTTAGTGCCTGGCATATAGCAGAAAGTTATTAAATGTTTGTTGCAATGAATTAAAATGGCATTTTCATTTTGCCCTCAATCATTTAGAAAAGTAATAAATTATATACTGATACTCTCTCACATGTGTTGTTTTTTTTTAACATGACTACTTTTAGTAGCTCTTCCCCAGAAAGTTGTCAATGTTTAGAACTAAATTTTTCCCAGATGTGGTTGTTTTTCTTCCCTCTGTTAAACTGCCATTTTGTTATTTCCTGCCTATACTTTGAACTTCTCTGTCTTATTTTTTTTTATCCTCCTCGGTGTTCACAACATTTCCCTTTATAGTAATATTTCTCTAGTCTCTTCTGTGGAGTCAGCGGTGAAGTAATTTAATAAGAATAAAAGATTCTTACAATCCAACATCTGAACACATTTAATAAACAACAACCCACCCAGTATCTAAGATTCTAATAACATTAAAGCCTGAATCCCAAGTCTCAAAGCTTCCTCTGTGCAGGTGCTGCTTGTCATTAAAGGACATGGCTAACAGCACAATGGGGAGAAGATACTGAGGTACGGCTACCGCTTCTCTAAAGTGAAGTAAACTCTAAGGAATATATAAAGGGAAAACAGCAAAGCTTCTTCGTCTCTCAGAGTTCAAGTATAAAAAGGTAAATGTATGGTGTAGCCCCCCCAAACAAAACTGGACTGAGAGCTAAGGTTCTTTCCTTACCAAAGTTACTTTGAGATTAATGTATCCTAGAAACTAAATAAGAGAGCAGAACACCCTCTGTGTATAACAAAACAAATATATATATATGCTCTCAAACTGAGTAAGGTTCATATTCAAAAGATAAGCATTAAATTAACAAGGAAAACATGAAACTGCTTTGAGTAGTCTAGTGGAGTAAAAGAATATGAAGAAGAATTTCTGAAAATAACCAGTTTCCTTCTTTAAACAAATAAATGTTATTCCTAATTTCACCTTTATCTCTTCTACTAAACTTTAATAAGACTTACTCAACCTATTAACCATCACATTGCACTTTAATTCTTCCAAATGAAAACTAGGGTGATATGTGGGGTTTCATTCTCCTGAAATCTCCAAAAGATAAAGGGCATTTGTTTAAAAAAATATTTGACCAGATGTCATAGACAAGTATCTTAACAAGAAGTAGCTTACAATAATTCCATTATAAAGAATATAAGTGGTTATCAAGAAACGTTAGGTATGCTAGAATCAACTTTAAAAGTTAATTTAGAGAGCAGGTTCAGTTTAATGGTGGAATAAGAGGACAGATTGCAAGGAGTTAATAATTTAGATGGCATTAAGGAAATTAAGTCAATGTGTGAAGATTACTTTTTCTTGGAGTTCGTGAAAGGAAGTTTGAGGAAATGTTAAGAACAAGGAAAAGGATTTTTTTTGTTGTTTGTTTATTTTGTTTTGGTTTATGATATAAGCATATTTGTAGAGAGCTGGGAAGAACTCATTAAAAAGAGAGAGACTGAAGATGCAAGAAAGAAATAATCAAAGAAGGGAAGTTTCCAAAGGAGACAGGCTCAAGGGCTTGCCTTGCTAAAGAGAAGGGCCACCTCTTCTGCAGACACAAAGGAAGACAGAATGGGGAATAAAGTAGAACAGTTTGGGGATGTGATGTAGGTAAACTCACAGAGGATGGCTTTGGGATGTTATTTCTGTACTTTTCCTTCTTGTGTTTGTCACCACGCATAGAGAAAATTAAAATTATGCATTCTAATTTTTTTAACTTTCTCAAGAACCAGGAAGTGATTTCCATAATCATGTGTTTATAACAAATATATTATTTTTTCAGTTCATTTAAGATTTTGCAAGCTATAACTTTATGCAAGGGGAGAAATGAAATTAAGTAACTAAAGGTCAAAGAAACAGAAGATAGTAAATAAAATTATGAAACAAATATGGCTTTCTGGGGAGTTGTCACCAGATGTGAATAATGATTTCCTCAGGATCACTGCTATAACTTTTTAAGAGTGATTCTTTGAAACTCTTTATGCTTGGAGGGGCTTAATTGTGGGATTTCTTTATGCTTGTTTAATAAATGTTTATTACCTTGAGTTTCTCTAGCAAGAAAAACTCTCATCAGTCAACTTACAGGAATATTATAAGGATTAACAAAAAATAACTTTAATGTTTAAAGTGTCATATGATATTAGGAGCATTCTTAGAGGTCAGCATATATTCTTTGAAGAAAAGAAAGGCACAAAGTGTGTTTGAAAAACAAACTTAGAAACATTGGGAGCTTCATTTACAAAGTAGTTTCTTCTAAGGACTTCCCCAAATCACATAACCTCTTTGACTCTTTCCATAGAAGTTAAATCAGTAAATTAAGTATTCTTTGCTTCAAAGCAGCTTTATGAATCTGTTATTTAATACTCCAAAGCACTCTAGTTGAGATTACCAAGTCTAACTATGGTTCTACCTCCAAAAAAAGGTGTTGGTTTATAAGCAAAAATAACCAACCTTTTACATGGGGAAAAAGCAACTTTAGGCAATAATATTTTTTAGTTTTATAAAGAGCAAAATAGGTTTATTTCATGAGTTATGTTCTAATCCACAATATTTTATTTCATCTTATTCCTGGCTTGCAATAAGTAATGTAAGGTGCCTTTTATACTACCTTGAGGCAAAGCTAAAATGTGAAACTTCTTCAAATGGTAAATAATAATTCTAATACTACCTTATGTGAGAAAACACTAATATAAATTCCAAATTACAATGAAAACTACTTGCCTTTTTAAAAAATTTCTGGAATTTAAATTTCCATTGGACAGATTAATACTAATCCTATGACTTTCTTAATGGTGTAAGATAGCCAAATGGTAATTTTTCTCAAATGATAAACTGAACTCTCAAAGTGAAAAACAAAACAATGCTAAAAGAGATTAGCCTTAATCTGACATTTTAATCCAATTCTGCTCTGAAAAACTAAGTTCAACTTTATTGGAAGGAATCCAAGAAAAGTCTATAATTGTTGGAGAAATATGAAATAAACTCCTAAAAAATATCTAAAACTCAGATTCAGTTTCTCACTGTGCCCATACAAAAATTGAAAGATACAAGAATACACTTCTACATTGTACTAGACAACTCCAATGAATACAGACCTAGTCAAATGAGATAAAAAATGGAAAGCACTTTGCAAACCTTAAAGCAATTTACAAATTTTAGCTATTATGTTTATTGATATCAATAATAAAAAATAATCTAATATTCTTAGACAAGTCAAATTCTCAATGAAGTACCTGAGAAATCTGTCTTCGTGAGAACTCAACTCAGAAAAGAGTTCCCAATCATTTTAATATAGTAACAAGACCCAGCTCATTTTTTATATCTCATCACTCTGGTTTCCTCACTATCTTGTGCTTCCTCACCATTAGTATTTTTCTTTCCTCAAAAGTCTTGCACATTTCAACTAGTATGAGAAGACATTTGTATTCCTAAACTAGAAATCTACATACTTGTGACTTCTACCTAAAAGACAGACAAGATCACTCACTACCACAATCATTCTCACAATGACTACAATGACCTCTCTTCTTCAAGCTTTCTTGATTTGGGATTCCCAGGGCTGACAAGTAATTTCTAATTTGACAGCTTAAGCCCTGTGCAAGAATTCCTTGCAAGCTATGCTCTTTCCATTAATTATTCCAGACCTTGAATAGGGAAGTTGTGGAATTTTAAGATAGCCATGCCAATCAATGCAACTCCTTTTGTTTTCCAAGATCCTCCTATGTATTCAGCTTGGCTTAATCTGCTGCTTTCTCCAGTTTCAAAGCATGAATGAGGTACTGCCACTGTACCTCCAGAAACCCAGGTTCCTGGTGTTCCTCCTTAAGGGTATTGGTCATGCCTGTTAAAATCATGATGAGTAAAACTGCTGTTCAACTTAAAGTACTAGGTTTTTCATTTTTTCAAACAATTTATAGCTGGTAATGATTAGGAGCCAAAGGGAAGAGACAAACCAGTTTTGTTAAAGCTAAGAAAGTATAGCTAATCTGTCACAAATCAAGCTACTGGAAATATTGTCTTGGGATTAAGTGTTCATTCAGGTGAGATGTATTAACTCTTTAAAGGGCATATGGTGTCATTTAACGTTCTCAAAATTACATTCTGCACTCTAGGTCAGTATGTTAAAAGGTATGAAAGGTGTCCTAATCTTTTTTAAAGGAAAGTTCATCTGCTTAAGATAAAATTTTAAAATCCGATTGGTTAGTTGAGTGAGAGGAGAAAAGAAGGAGTAGTAAGAAAGGTATTTTTATCGAAATCTAGCAAAAAAATAACTATTTTTAAATTTTGAATTATTTTTTAAATTAAAAAAATGTAAAGGAGTCAATAAGTATGGGATACTGGGGGAGGCTGAACAAAAACCATGGGAAGGGGAACACAGTGGCAGCTGACAGCTCCTTGATTAAACAGGTCAAGCTTCAAAGTGCCAATTAACTGGGTGAGAAGCCATGATTTACCTCCTTGAATGAACACTGTAATGTCAAAAAGCATTATCCTTACTCTGCCACAGAATTCATGAGTAAAGTATGGACATAGAAAATATGGAGACTACATATCATATCTGCTATCATGTGTTATATTCACATTAAACTGATATAAGATGGTGAACCTGATATTACATGTGCATACAACTATATACACAAATATGTACATGTATATGTGTATATAAAAGTTTTAATTTTCAAACAAGATTGTGTGTGTGTGTAAATGCATTTTATAAACTATAAAATGTAATACAAATATAAAATGCTAAATTTTTTTAAGTTGTGAGAAACTATTATCTCTTGTTATTGATGAGAAAATAGGTACCTATAATTGAAATATTCCCAAATAATTTATGCCTTCAGAATAAAGGCATGTGAATAAGATCTATTGCAAAGTCTTATTCTTTAAAAAGACTGTACTTTGTATAGATAGCCAATATAAACATGTCATTACCACATGGGATTGATAACATAGGTAATATTCATTGTCACATGAATGTACTTCAGACTATATAATTGTCATATTGTCTGATTTTTTTAAAATAGCAAAATTCATTGCTTGTTTTATTGGTTGAAAACACTATGTAGCTGACAAAAGTAAGTCTAGTTCAATAACCAAAATGCTACTTTCCACTTTTGAAGAACTGGCTAGAAGTAGAAAATGAGAGAGAAGAAAGTAGACAAATTAAACCAAAGAAGTTTACAATGCTTCTTTAAATATTTAGTTCCTACTTGGAAAGTAATCTGTTCCAGTTAACAAGCATTGGACCCAGAGGACTAGTTTAATCCAAGGAGATTAATTATAGCTGCATAAGAGTTTAGAGTTTTTATTTAATGCATCTGTAGAAGTTTGAAAGGACAGAGGGAGATAGCGATTATGTGTTGAGGGGTTGGGGAAGGGAAGTCGTGAGGAGGGGTACAATACCAAGAAGAAAGGAATGAATCTTTCAAGTGTGAAAGAAGCTGCTTCCTGAGCTTAAGAGTTACAGTTGCCCAGGAGAGAATACCAGCAGAAAAGTGTCACTAAGGGCAATTTATGTAGAAATGCAAGAGCTAATTAATCAAAAGGAACAGAGAAATGTGCAACAACAAGAACAAAATACATTTGTGAGGGCATGCACACACTGAGTGGAGTTTAAGAAAATTCAATAAATATAGGGACTTACCTGCTAGTGATTCTGGGGCTCCTTCCTCAAAGCTGTCATCGGCACCCTCCTCTCCCATCCCGGATGTCAAAGAATCCTCAGGAGCTGAAGCAGACCCAGGACTGCTGGGCTGGCTGGTAGAACCCGAGTCCCCTTCACTGGTGGAGCCATATCGCTCTCTCCGTGCTGTGGCCCCACTCTCGCTGCAGGTCCGGCGATCTTTCCGATGTACCCTGGAATGGAGCACCATTTGGTGGTATGTGCGGAAAATCTTCCCACATTCAAAGCATTCCGTTGACTTATTATTATTCTGAGTGGCCCGGCGGCTCTGGCGGGAAGATGGTCTATAATCCGTATCGCCCTGAACTACGAAGCAGTTGTCTCCTGGCTGGATGCCTCCCGTCTTATCTGAGCGTCCTCCTGAAAAAGTCTTCCTCTTGGGATTGCCAGAAGTCTGGGAATCTTGCTCCCGCTTGCGCTTCTCCTGGCTCACAAGGATGTACTCCCTCTTGTCCTTGTCATAGGTGACATCTGCATCTGCCAAGGCTTCATCCCACCCTCCATACTTCAGGTATTCTGAGGGTTCTGCTACTTTTCCTTTGGTGGCCAACTGCCAAGCCTGGTAACTGTTGACAGGATCCAGTTCTGCGACTCTTTTTCCAGACTGCCCACTTGTCACTTTATCTCCTCCTCCAGATGGTCTCAAATTCAGGCACTGTAAGAAAAACTGCTGGGTTTCCGATGGGTCTAGGCTTCCGGTCACTAAGCCTTGGGCTTTCTCTAGGGTCCGGCTCCCTTCCACCTTGCGGTGTACGGCATTATGGACCTTTAAGCTCTCAAGGTTGGTAAACAAGTTCCCACACTTGATGCAAACTTCGTAGAGGGACAAGCCAGTCACAATGGTTTCCTCCTGGATCACATTATTGATAGTAGCTATGGGATCCAGATCGCTTTTTGGTTTGTTTTTGTTCCCAGTTTTGGGGCCATGAGATTTCATGTGATTTTTGAGGAACCAAGGCTCTTTAAATCTCCTGCCACAAATGTGGCATCCATGGTCAAATGAGCCCCTGTGCTTCTTCATGTGAGCTTTAAGGAACCAAGTTTGACTAAACGCCTGACCACAGACTTCACAAGGAAATTCCCCGGGGCTGAGCTCACTCTTGCCATTCTCCACAAAGGCCTCCCCGTTGGGAATCTGAGCCGTGATATGGTCCTTCTCAATGTGGTTCAGCAGAGTCTCCTCTCTCAAGGTCATATAGTTGCACAGCCTGCATTTGTATGGCTTGTGGACCTGATGGATGTGCTGTTCAAGTTCTTTCTTCCTCTCAAACTTGGTTTTGCAGAAGGTGCACTGGAACGTGGAGACCTTGTCCTCTTCAGCGGCAGGGGCGTCAGGCCCTGCCTCTTTCTTGCTGCTTCTCAGCAGGATTTTGCTGTTTTCCATCTGGGTAGCCCCATTGAGTATCTTGTTGCAGGCTGAGGTGCTCTTGGTGGGACTAGTGCAGCCATCGAGGCCCTCGGACACTCCCATCTCCCCAAGCTGGGCCTCTCCCATCTCCGAGTCATGTCCTTGACTTAGAGTTCCCGTGCGATGGCTCCGAATGTGAATCTTCAAGTTGCCTTTCTGGGAAGCTCTGTGGTCACAGTAAGGGCATTTGTATGGCTTTTCCCCAGTGTGTTTTCTCATGTGTTGGGAAAGGGAGCTCTGAAAGGGAAAGCTTTTGCCACAGATGCAGCAGCTGTGGCACAGAGACCTGTCCCCATCCACCTCGTTGCTCTTATTGCCTTTGCTGGGACTAGAAGCTCTTCTCAATTCCATTTCTGCCTCTCTGTTGCGATCCATCTGTACTACTGCACCATTAGCTGTGGGGGAGAACAGAGAAAGCTTTTTTCCAGCCGTGGCAGGTAGAGTTGTGCTTTGGATCATGCAGTCTTGAAGAGCAATGGTTTTATGTCTTCTTTTTTAAGTGATACTTTCCTTTCCCAAAGGCAAAAGATGTTCCCAGTGTAGTTATCTTCATGCATGTTCTAAGTGAGTCATAGAGAAGATGGCAGTAAGCACCTGAAATAAGAAAAGCATATGAAAACTCGTGTAAACCAATTTCCACATATAAATAAGTATAAATATAAATATATATAAGTATAAATATATAAACATATATTTATATAAATGTAAACAAATTCCACGTATAAATAAGCCTCACATTCAATGGACAAGCCCTCTAATATCCCCTAATTCAAAAATATTATTCTACTTCTTTAAAAAAAAAGCAAATGCATGCATACAAAATCAAATATGCATTCAAATATTAATTTCCCTTAAAGAAAATGAAGTTCACAGAGATTACACAATAATCATCATTAAAAATGTATCACATTCTGAACAAGTTGTTAAGACAATAAAGAAAATTGCCTATGTGAGAAAAATCTACTCCACCAGTCAGAATATGTATGTAATAATGATAAGCAAAGAAAAAAAATTGATAGGTAAAAAACTGGAAGAAAGAAATATAGAAAAGGAAAAGGGGGGGAGGGGACTGACAGACACTGGACTTAAGAGTATGATGACTGTATTTTGAGATCTGGCTATTCCAGGGATGGGCAAACTATGGCCTGCAGGCCAGATACAGACCCCTGAAATGTTCTATCTGGCCAGCAGCAAGACATTATTCCTGATCTGATGAATACAATACAATGAAACTCAAAAGAGTTGCCTTAGAAACAGACTGACAGATGAGATTTCCTTTCCTTTGGCTCCCTCTTTAAAAAGTTTGCCCATCACTGGGGTATACCATTTACCACACTATGTGGCACCAGTGAATAGAATGCTGGGCCTGAGTTCAAATGCAACACTTACTAGCTGTGTGATCCTGAGCAAGTAATTTCATCCTGTTTGCCTCAACTTCCTCATTTGTAAAGTGAACTGGAGAACTAAATGGCAAACCACTCCAAGTATCTTTGCCAAGAAAACGCTAAATGGAGTCCCAGTTGGACAGGATAGAAGTGACTAAACAATAACAACAAATATCATTTACTAATTTTGGTCAAGTACAATTTTGGTCAAGTTACACAACCTTTTTTATGTGCCTCAAACTCCTCACCTATAAAATGCATACAATGCTTGTACTACCTACCCCACAGGTTTCTGAAACTTAAATGAGATCATGCATATAAACTTCAGAATATTATGTCATCTATAATCACTATTATTAAGAGAAAGGAGAAAGGAGAAAAGGAACAACCTATATGAAAGAATTACATAATAAATTTGCAAATGCATTACAAATATAAGGTATAATTATTCTATAGATTAAGGTAATGAGTGAAGCAGAACAAATCAAGAGTCCCGAGTTCGAATCCAGCTTCTGGAAGTACAGATGCTGGCAAGTCAGTTAATCACATTGAGGCTCAGATTTCTGATTCTTGAAACAGAAACAATATTTGTAATAATGACATCTCAAGGTTGTTATGAGAAGATCAAAAGAGATAATGTATATAAAAGCATTCTGTAGACTTCTACATGATATGTAGATATCAACTATTTTTAAATTAGACGATTTGATTAAGTAGTGTCATCATGGTATCAATTAATGCATCAATAACACATATTAAGTATAAACTCTACACCAGTATTATTAAGCACTGGCCTCAAAGAGCTCTGTTGTTACTCATGAATTTTTCAATCATATCTGTTTTCCTGACCCATTTGAGGTTTTCTTAGCAAAGATACTAGAATAGTTTGCCCTTTTCTTCTCCAGCTCATTTTACAGATGAGAAAACTGAGGTAAGCAGGGTTAAGTGACTTGCCCAGGGTCACACAGCTAGTAAGTATCTGAGGCCAGATATTAACTCAGGAAGATGAGTCTTCCTGACTGCAGACCAGCACTCTATCCACTGCATTACCTGTCTGCATAAAGCAGCCTACAATCTAATAATGCAAGCTATATTCAGCATAAATAGGAAAATAATTAACAGAGAAAAGACTCTGGAATTAAAAGGGGTTGGGGAAGGCTTCCAGTAAAAAGTGAATGAGACTAAGTCTTTACTCTGGTCCTGCTTCCATGACTAACTAGAAATACAACCTTGGAAGGCAAAATGGTTTAATGTGAAGAAAATTGGTTTAGGAGTCAGAAGATCTAGATTAAACCCCAACTATCACATACTAAATTATTTCATCCCTCTGTGCCTTATAATTCTTACCTATAAACAAAGGTAGCTAGGTCTCTTCCAATGTTAAGTGTAGATATTATGGATCATATATACATGATGTTCATTTAAACAAAATAATTTTTTCTCTAAATAACCAGATCACCTCTGTGTAAATGTTCAGAAAAATTGTGTTTCATTCAAAAATCACTATTAAAACATTTGAAAGAGGAGTAGAAACAATGAATTTATCAATTTACAATCTAATAGGTGAAAAGCAAAATAAACAAAGCAATAATAAAAGAATGTATTTGTAAAATATTCAAACTTTAATAAGCATATTTTGAGGAGTTAAAAAAAACCAAGCAGTATAAATTTTCCTACATGGACAGAGTGTTTGTTCAACATTTCTATAGTCTGAACTAAAAGTCTAAATAGTTGTGAGTTGCCCCTAATGGTTCTCCATATTTGGACAAAACTTCTAAAGATGCACATATAAGGCCCACTTTGTTAATAACATTGTTAAATTATCTAGTTTATTTACTAAGGTAAAATAAAAACATGCCTACTTCATGGAAGTTGACAACAAAACAATGAATAGAAATATCTTTATAGCCAAAAGTATGTTATACTTAAGTAGATCAAATGACATAATATATGTAAGGTGCTTTGAATACCTTAAAGTACTATGTATAAATGTCAACTCTCATTACTATTACCTGGAGTGTTGATTCTATTTAAGAGGGAAAGTTTTCTACAGAGCAAATGGCCTGAAACTCACTTTGAGCACTCAACATTACTATTTTACTTGATTGAGCACTTCCTGTTCAGAACATGAGAACAACCTGTAGTAAGTTTAATACTCTGATTAAACAAAAACAGTCTGAGAAAATGTACAACATGTCTTAACAAGATGTCCTAATGGTCAGCTATTAAGCAATTCTGAAATGCAGATGCAAACTTGAGTTTTAAACTATTACAATAAATTCAGCTACTAAAAACATTGTAACACACTACAGTTTTCAAAAATAGGAAATGCTATCTATAATATACATACAGATATACGCATATGTACCCCATACGTATAGTGACAAGATCTGTCATTTGTGCCATTCACTAGCTTTTACCATCTGCCTCCCCTTCCCCCACTGCCACCACTCTTTAGCCACCAAAATCAGAAGGGGAGACCATATGTCACCCCTGTAACTAATGAGATAAGAGAAAGAATATCAGTTGATAGCAAAGGAGGCAAACTGTAACCTACAGAGTCTTCCGGAGGATAGGCAAGAAGTTTCCCAGAAGTATCTACTCAGGATTAAGAATTTTTCTAGAAACTGATACCTTTGTAGCCTGCTCCTTCCTCACAATGTTTTTAGTCAATGTCTAAGATGACAAAAGGGCAGCTACTACTTTTACCTGATTAGTCAACTCTCTCCTGTAACAAAAGACGTAATTCTAAAGCTTTCCCACTGCATGTGCTGTATAGCCTCAACATAAAGGGGATACAATGCAATTCTTCTAAAGCTTTCCCTCTACACGCGCTATATTGCCCTCTACATAAAGGGGAAACACTCTTGTTTAGAATTCTAGCTTTCAATCTCTCCAAGTCCCAAGATAATATTCCCCGTGTTTCCATTAGAGAAACATCATTCAGGATAGTCAGCAAACTCAAACCCCAGTAAAGACTACATTCATTCAGGATACTGTTTATTTTCGGATATAATATAAAATTAAGTCAACTTATAAATGCAAAACCCCCCCAAAAAATTACACAACATATAGGCATTATGTCAACAGAGGCTATAGATATAAAAATCAAGGAAATTATAAAAGAAAATTATTTTTTCCATTACCTAATGTTTGTTAAATATGGCATATGAATAATATTATCAGTATAAATATAAAGCATAAACAAAAATCAAATTATTGCTACAAAGTTTTTTCTAATAATTTGTTTTTAATTACAATTTATAATTTTATAATAGTTTTCCCCACTAAAGCATTATTTTAGCTCTAACTTTGTCTCTGAGACTAAGTGATCCATGAAAAAAAGTTTGTTTTTTTGTTCCATGAGACGTATCTTGAATTAAATACACTTAACTTTTTAAAAGAATCATTTTTAATAACTAAAGTAGGGGCCCAATCTGATCATCTCACATTATTAAAGAAGAATGATATAATTTCAAGTGGTTGAGGAACCACATGTGCATCAAGTATACAAAGGGAACAAGCAACCAGCTCCCTGACCCCCAAAATTAGTGTCTCAGAACTAATTTGAAAGGACAGAACTACTGGACACATGGCCTTATTCCATTCAGCATGTAGTTTTACTCCATGTAACCAAGACAATAAATTATCCTATTAATAAGATAAGAAGGCAAGGCCGAGGGAGAAAATTCACTGAACCAGTTGGTGATAAATAAGAACCAATCCAAATCTGCACCTTAAACTTAAAATGGATTTTTCAGGTGAAGAGGTTGAAAACAAATTATCTGAAATAGGGATCCTCTGGCTATTCTTTTCTTAACCTCAGTGCTAAAGAAAAGAAAAGAAAAAAGAAAGGCAATTCAAGAATAAGGAGAAGACTTCAAAAATATATATTCATTAAAAACTTTATAACCCAGTCAATGCAGCCATGTGAAGGCCTGTGTCTCATCTTTAAAGACTGTAAAAAAACTAATTTTTCCTAATCCCTTTTGTTATTCCTCCCCAGTCATTAGAGCCAAAGAAATTTCTCCCCCATATCATGGTAATCATTAATAATAGCTAACATGTATATAGAGCTTGAAGGTTTGCAAGGTGTTTTATCTCATTTGGTCCTCAGGGAGGAAGGTAATGTCATTATCCACATTTAACAGATGAAGAAACTGAGGCACACAAAGACATGAAGTTTCTTATGCAGGGCCACACAGCTAATATCTAAGACAAATTTTTAACTTAGGACGACTTCATAATTCCAAGTATAATACCTTATCATGAAAATCACTCAAAATTAAGTAATTCACAAAAGATAGAGTAAAAATATCAAGGCTTTTTTGCTTATTTTTTTAGCTGCTTTTTCCTCATCTGTCAAAATGAGGCTAATGTCTTTCCTCTCTCAGAGCAATGTTATGGAGCTTAATTACAGGTCAGCTAAATCACAGAAAAAGCTGGGCTTTGAGTCAAAGGATATTAGTTCAAACCCCTGCTCTACCTACAACTAACTGTGTAACCCTGGGAAAGTCATCGAGTCACTCTAAGCCTTTTGGACAAGACACTTAAACTTCAGTGAGTTTTAAGGTTCTCATCTGTAAAATGATGAATATGATTTATACAAGCTCTAAGGTAGCAGACTTCCTTCCATCTCTAAATCTGTGATGCCAGGTTAACACTACTTATACAACATACATCACATTGTTGTCCTGATGCTCGTGAGAGCTAATGAAGTGAAAGGTCTTTTTTTTTTTTAATTTCATTATTTCAAAATTCATAAATTTAACATATATTTCTAAACTTCATTGTTATATAAATATGATATTATAATGGATATGAAAGCACTTTGAAAGCTTTAAAACAATATGTGGAGTAGTCATTAATTACAATAAAATAAAATTACATTAAAATACATTTTGTTATTACATAGATTTTGAGAGAATCATTGATTCCAGTGTTAGGAAATAATCTTAGAGATCATCTAGTTCAATTCCCTCATTTAACATAAATAAACTGAAGTCCATATAAGTTAATTTTGATTGGACTCAGATCAAAATTATCTAAAACATATCTACAAAGTAAAAATCTATGATAATGCTAGCGTTCCTTTCTCAATCAAATACATTATAAAGCATTTCTATCTACTATTGGAATTTACAAAGCCATTTAGATTCTTTACCAACTTTGAAAAGAATCAACCTTTTTGACACACAGCTCTTAAGGGGGCCTCTTTTCCCTCCATGTGGTCTGCGTTCCACCCTCCAAAACCCCTAAAAAGTAATTAGACGGTTTTCCTTTTAGAAAAAGCCTCCAAATTAGGAAGTGCAATTTTCATTTTGTACTATACTCTCCCAGTTTAAAAATGATACCCCGAAACTAGTCTGACTACATTTCAGAGGACAATCCAGTTCCCTATGGGGAAGGTTAAACATGATCATTTTTCTAATATTTTTATAATACTATTTTAAATATTTTCCTCTTAGATTATTGCCCACTCTCACCTCTCTGACAGAGCTCAGTGATGGCCCCAAATTATCTTTAATATTTAGACTACATTAATAGAATATCCATTTAGGAAAAAAATTTTGAAGACTAATGTTTAGTATAGAAAAAATATGCAAATGTAAAAAATGGGAGGAAGCCTCAACAGTGATAGAGACAAAGAAAATGAGTGTAATCTGAAAAGACTGGTCTGGCATAAAACAAACTTATTTAAAAAAAAAAAAAGCAAACAGTTAAATTCCCAAGGGCTACCATTAAAATGGCCAAAAGTTTCTAACAGGCCTTTCAAAAATATATTCAAAAATTAATCTCCTCTAACTGATCTGAGTGGATAGATCATTATATTTTTGCAATCATTCTTGTTGAATGAGAAGCAATATTTAAGACAGGCCTGAAGCTTTTCCCATTATTAAGGTAAAAAGAAGTGAGCTGTTATCAAAACTTCAAATTTCAGAACATTGTTTTATCACAATTGACAGCCTTTATCTAAAACATGAAGAGGGAGAAATCTGGGCAGAATTCTGCTTCATTCCTTGGGGGCAATGGTTTACATCTCAAAAACAAACAAACAAACAAACAAACAAAAAACTCTGGTCTATTGAAAGGAACTCCAAGACTCCAGAAAAAATTCCAACTTTAACAGATCAGATGTGAAAGAGGCACAAGGAATTCAATTGTAGCTATAACTTTCCTTTAAGGTAGTGAACTTATAGGTCCATTAATCTTATAAAACTCATAAACACAAGTTTTCTATACAAACCAGAGTTAAAGAAAATAGTTACAACAACTCAAGGGGAATGAGAGGTAAAAAAGGTGTGTATTTATATGTTTTAGAATACACAAAGACAATATGTCAACCTATACACAAAAACAAAGCATAAACCAATTAGAACACATTCTGTCATAATAAATCACAGTTTTGTTATTATTATAACTTTTTCCAAAGCTGAAATTGAGAACTTGCCAGACTAAACCGTAGTTTAATTGTTTAGACATGAAAATGGCTTGCTGATTACTGTATGAAAATAGATTTCAAATACGTTTTTTATTTTTTTTCCCTTGAGAAATGAACAATTCAGAGCTATTTTTGGAAAACATTTTTTAATTGTGGGAAAAGAAAAAGAAAGGCTACATTCAGCAAATTGAAAATGAAACATTAATTTGAAATGAAAAATGGAGTACAATAAATTCCCCAGTTTGGAGATATATGAGTATATAAGATTTTAGCAGATTTGGAGATATTTTTTCCCCTTTATTTGCCAATATTCAGCTCCAAAAGCATTTAAGTGAATTTTTAAAGATCTGTACTTAATTTTATTTGGGACAGATATAATTCATAGTCAGAAACACCTAGCTAATAGATAACTGCCTGGATTTCAGTTAAGGACCTTAGAACACACATTAACTACTTCAGAACTTAGTTACAATCTCTAAGACATATACTAAACAGTACTCTAGTGGTCTAAGGAGTTAATACAGTTTCTTAAAATACCCAGGGCAACTAAGAGGTCCAATAGATAGTTAAGAGTTCTGGGCCTGGAATCTGGAAGACCCTAGTTCAAAGATGGCCCCAGATACGTACCAGCTATGTGACCCTGGGCAAGTAACTTCACCCTGTGTTCCTTTATTTCCTCATCTGTAAAATGAGCTGGAAAAAGAATTGACAAACTACTCCAATATCTTTGCCCAGAAAATCTCAAATAGGGTCACAGAGTAGGGAACAATTGAAATGACAAAACAACACAAAGTACCCAACTTGAGAATAACTGTATTCCCTCTTACTAAAAGAGAGAAGAAATATTAAATATGTGAGAATCAAAATATTTCATTACAAGAAGGAAAATTTAATGCAAAGCCAAAGGAATGTTTACTATTCAAAACAGGAATGTGAACTAGCTGCAAGAGATGTGGAATGTCTAATAACTCAGGCACATTTCAGGTACCATGGAGATATAAGTTAAAGGAAGTTAATGTATAGCCCAGTATGGTCTTCTCTATTTCATTCTTTTTTTTTTTAAGTGTTTTAATAAATGTTTGGTAGTTGGTAAGTAACAAATGATATTCTCAGTATCATTTGTAATGGGATAATTAGGGAACCCAATCTTGTAAATAGAAAAACAGATAAAAAATATTCATGTGTATGTGTGCATACATATATATGTAAATGTATATACGCTTATATATATGGATATATATGTAAATAGCCTGGTTTCAGCACATTGGTAGGCACCCTGGTAATGTTAGAAGAACCTGAAGAAAGTCTCTTTTATCTGTATAAGGGGAGAAATGTATTAGTAGTTAGGGGAAAACTTAAATGAAAATCACACAAGAAGAGAGACCTAGAGACTGAATAGTGAGGACTACCCACTTTGTACTTTCTAGTAAATGATTTAAGTCAAATCACTTTAATGGGCACTTTTTATAGTGGCATATGACTATGATGGAATACTACTGAGCCATAAGAAATGATGAGTAGGTTAATTTTTTTAAAACATGGAGAGACCTACATGAAGTTATGAAGGGTGCAACAAGCAGAAACAAGAGAAATACAAGCAACAGAAATATTGTTTGAAGAGTGACTCATGCAGGTCCACCTCCAGAAAAAGAACTGATAAACAGAAATAAGCAAAGCATGGCTTTATAACAACATATATCTTTTTGTCAAATGAGATCTTCTCTAGTGGGGAGAAGAATAACCTGGTTATTTTAATGTAATAAATTTTTTTAAAAGAATTAGTACTGCGTTTGGCACTGGGGATAACAAAGACAAAATCAAGCTGGTCCCTCCCTTCAGCGAGATTACATTCCTCCAGGGGATAACTGAGGGAGTAGGAGACATGAACACAGTTACATCAATACAAGTGTCCAAGAAAGAAAATCTGAAGGGGGCATGGGGGAAGAGGGGGATATAGCAACAGCAAGAGGAATCAGGAAAAACCTCATGGAGGAAGTTGTACTTGAGATGAATCCCGAAGAAGTCTAGGGATCTCAAAAAGTAGAAATGAGGTAAGAGGATTCCAGGCACCAAGAACAGCCTGGTTTGTAAAATACTGAGTACTGGGCCAATTTGTTTGGAATTTAGAGTGCATGACCTCATGCACAATATCAACAATATGAAATTAGTTTAAAATAATAAGGGAGCCAGATTGTGAAGGACTTTAAATACCAAACAGTGGAATCTGTATTTATCCCAGAGACAACAAGGAGCAGCAGAAGCTTCTTGAAGCAAGGGAGTAACATTTTCAGAATTATGTATTAGGATTATTATTTGGCATGGATTTAAAAGGGGAAAGATTGAAAACAGGGAGACCACTGATAAAGATATTACAACATAGCAGGGAAGAAGCAATCAAGGCCTGAACTAGGATGTTCTTTATGAGAGAAGAGGGGAAGGAATAAGAAGAGAAATAAAGAGATGGAGCTGACAAGACAACTCGTTTCTTCACCCAGGACTTTTCTGTTCCAATGAAATTATTATCCTTTTATTAATATATGAACTATTATTAGCCAAACATAATTGTGGTTGAATTTAATTTATCTCTGACAACATTTTTTTAAGTATCACTGTTTTATTCATCCAAACTAGTTTTATTATTTTTATTTTCTGTTTTCAGTAGATAACAGCTTGTTAATAAGCAAAATACCATGCATTTTAATATGGAGAAAGTGAAGGACGATCTTTTAAAAGAAAGGATATTCCTAAATGTGCAGCAAATTTCAACATAGCAGAGTAAATTAGGATTATCTAAAAACTAAATGATTTTTATTTCTATTCACAGAACTAGCTAAGTTATTAATGTAATCAAAACTCCATTCAGACACTGAACCAGTTTTCATAGAAAGCTAACTTTCAAACATGCTCAATTTTTTGAGCATGTTTCAATTTCATTATCATATATGCATTACTTTAAAACTCTTGGGGTTTGTTTAAGACTGTTCAAATTGGAATAGTGGGCTAGACAGAGGAACCAAAGGGGGCTACTAGAAAAATAAACATAGCATTTCTAGCACTAGATTTAATTACTTCAATGTTCTTGGGCCTTTCAAAGTTTGAAGGTCGGTAAAAAAAAAAATCTTTTACCATGGAAGTTTTCAATTTGTTTTTGTTTCTATTACAATAGTTGTTCTCTTTCAACTCTTGTTTTTATTAATGATATAAATAGCATTCTTCTAAAAATGTACTTTGGATTTCTAGATTACCAGCAGGCATGTCAAAAAGTCCTTCCATTTCTCTCTCCTTTCCCCTGGCTTACACCTATCAGAATTCTACAGCAGGCACTTAGACAAATACTATACACGCAAGAATGCAGAAAGCAAAGATAAGCTGTGCCTCAAATTCTGGACCAATTGGCTGAGAAAGGTTGATTGATTGATTGATTGAGTACATGGTAGGACGCAGCAGAATTTGGTAGGAATACAGAGAGGAAAGGAAAATGCGCTCTTTAAAGTCTCAAAATAAAAACAATATACTCTAAATGTTTGACAGGGACATGTTACAAAGAGGTAACATGCTTCAAAAGCAGTTAACAAAGCCAGTGTCCCTCCCACTGTTTCTTAGGGCTTTCTAAAGAGACAGTTCTATGAAAAGGTTATTCTTGTGTCCTGCTGCTTTAGGGTATGTTGAGAAACACATGTACTGAGTGGGTGAGAGCCCTATTTTGTGTTTCAGTCTACTGTGCATGTCTGTCCTCTTGGAGACAATGAAATGTACTTTAGTAGTTACACTGTAGTATTATGAGCAATGAATGAAAATACATCATTAACATCCTGGACAAGCTTATCTTACTGCTATGACAAAGGGACTATTCTTCAACAAATGGGAAAAAATTCCATAACAACAATGAAGAGTTCCTCTCCCTAAAAACTGTTCTGTACCACATTAACAATTGCAGGCTTATATCCCACAGACTTGGATCCCAAAGAGCTACATGAAGTGATGCATTCACTATTGGGAGAGTAAGTACCATTGATGGCAAGGCCTTGAGGCTGCTGCTGTTCTCAGACCAATCAATAATACATTATGAACAAACTAAATTTCCACTCTAATATGAAGAAATGAAAAAAAAAAAAGCAACCAGAATCAGCAGCACTCACAAAAAGCTTCACCACACACCACTACCATCAAAAAAGTTAACAAATACTATCATCCCATGATTTGATTAGTAACAAATATATTAAGCTTACAGAATTGCCAATAATCTCTATTTGAAAGCAGTTCCCAAAAATAATTATGTTACACTATTAAACCAAAATTGTTGTTTTTTAAAAGTGAGCCTAGCCTTGTTCAGAAAATAAAATGCTATATATATCAGGATAAACCATGACAATTATCATATTCTTTTTTTTTAAGTGCTCCTTTTAAGGTACTTGGCCATACAAAATAAACAAAAGCTTTTACTTAAGTAAGATGACACTGACCAAATGTGACTGGCTGGTTGACCATAAAAAGGCTGGAGTATTGCAAATAATGATCATCTAGGCGAAAATCATTCAAGTTATTTGTCTTCTGTCATTTTAAAAATCTATTCAGCAATGGTTGATTTAAACATCTTTCAACAATCACAATCACAAAATCTGTTATTTTATTGAAAAATTATTTATTTATCATTAACAAAATTTATCAAGAATTATCCATAATGTTATTATCTGAATGGTGAAGAAGTATTGATGAGGATAGACTATGTATGATCAGAAACTGACAAAATAAACAAGTAAAATAGAGCTCATTAAGTTACTAGAATGGATGATAAATAGTTTATTATTAAAAGGAAATCCCAAAGCCAAAATTATTAGTGCAAAGGGCTAAGTCCTTTTTTTCTGATATATAAAGACCACCAGTAAAATTTGACCTCAAAGGAAAATGGGGAAAAACCCAACTCTGATGAATACACAACATGATTATTAATTAGACCTAGAAAGGCCAAGAAATCAACTTATGCAAATATAAAGATGTGCTTTGTGGTTTTTTTTTCTCCATGGTTTTTAATAATATGTCTTAGGAAGCCAAAATTTGTTAACCTAGTCCAGAGTTGTATTTGTGTGTGATTGTCTGTATTTATACATTTTAATCACTAATATAACAAAGAGATTCCCATTTGAAATTAAGGGAAAATCCTTTTAAAATCAAAAGGTAACAGAAGAAACTTATTCTCCTTTGCTTTCCCCAAACTCATGCAAATCAATTTATTACATTTCTTCAAATCTAGATCAAACAATACTTTCAACCAAACCATTCTTCTCTAAATAATCAGCCTTCATGAAGCTAAGGAGAAGATAAATTAACAGAACCTGTTCTTCCTTGCACTTTACCCCAGCTCAACTTCTTATTCAAATCAACCTCACTGCTACAAGCAGTTCACATAACACTTTTGGATGTACACGTCTAGTATTCCTGCAGCAAGCACCCAGCAGGGCTACTATAGTTAATGATCTTGTCAGTATTTCCATTAAGAACCCCATTTCCAGAGGCTTAGAACTTAGCCATTTTAAATTGCATCTGGTCCAAACTTGGCAGCTTAGATAAAGTCATACAGGCATTGAGGGGTGAATTCACTTTTTACCAAGATACTTTACACATCTCTTAATATGCAATTCAACAATCAAAAAATTAGAAAAATTGACCTTGGTTATTTTTATACCATGTTCGAAAATATTAGTACAGTCATACAACTTTTTCATAAGTAGTGAATAAAACTGGAAGATAAATGAAATAACCTTCAATGTAGAAGAGGAAAAAAACCAACTCAAGTGTCTATTTTAAGGGAAATTTAGAAATGTTATCATGAAACTGCTTCTAAGTCTTTATAAAGGCTTTATAAAGCCTTCTGAAGTTGTAATATTGACAAATTCAGGAATTCATTGACAAAAATAAAACAAACCCCAAAATGCATTCTCATTATTCCAGAGATCATTTAGATGAAAAAAAGGACCGCTTTATCCCAAATGGTAAAAAGCAAAAACTTATGACATTCTCCTATTATGTAATCCTCTTTTCCTGAACATATCATTTTTAAAATTTCAGTATGCTGGAAGGCAAGATTGGTTGGTTATTACAGCTCAAAACCCATGGTTCTATTATTTTAAACTTGTTCAAAACAATATACTCTTTTTTTTCCCTATATGTAAAAAAAATAATAAAGAGCAAGCTTTGAGCCACATCTCTTTTTCTCCCTTCCTTTACCCAAAATCAACATTGCTCCTATCACCATTAAAAAAAAAAAAAGACGGGTTGTAGTTAATTCTCATTCTAACATTATTATCTCCTTTCCAAGTTCCATTTTGTGAAAGAGCCTAAAAATTCCCACCCTCAAATAAAAGAACTGTGCCCTAGAATACAAAGACAGACAATTATGTGCAGCAAGCCATAAAACATTCTGTTAAACATTACCTTTGTAGGTAATTCTGGTTAGCACAGAAAATCAACCAAAAACCCCTTATTTAAGTAAGAACACACAGAGAAAAAGTATATAAGTAAGCAACTCGATAATCAATTTTCTTGAATACTATTTAAAAACACACACACAATGATTCTATAAAAATATCCTGGGGTTTAGTGTATTTTGGTAGGGTTGCTCTAAGGCATATCATGTGAGCTGTCATTTAAGATTTTTTTGCTTGCCATATCTAAAATTTTAATCAATATTTAATGAAGACCAAAATTCTAAATGAATATATCCTCTAAAAATTGTTGCACAGTATATACTGCATACAGGATGTACCCTGTGAGCTTGTATAAGTCCAATTCTGCCAATAAATACTGTAAAGTGACCTAGTTTATCTCTCTCTCTCTCTCTCTCTCTCCCTCACACACACACACACACACACACACACACACATATTATATATACAGTACCTCTAAAAGATGCTAGATGCCTCAGCAACTAAAGGAGAGAGAGTGATATATCAGTGAATGTTTACAAAGAAAAATTCTTGACAAGTACATTATGTAATATCTCCATGGGCTTTATCCTGCATTGTGTTAGACTGGGAGTGGGGGTGGGCAGAGAAAGAAGCCTAATGACTATGATCTGATACATCATTGAAAGTTTTAGCTTTTCAAAACTGAGAATCATCTTCCCTTTTCCTAATCTGAACCCCTTTCCAACCTACACAAATTCCAATTCCCCACAACGTCATTATTTTATTATTCCACTTTATCTGTAAATATGTTGACTACCATCCACTAATAAAAGCATAAACATTACATTATCATATGATCTTCCATAAGGGGAATGGAAGAAAATTCTTCTTGAAAAGAAAAGGATATCTTATATAAAGCAAGTGGTTCATATAAAAATAAACCTGAAATTTAAACAGGCAAATTTTGAATTTCAAAGCTCTTAGACCCAGTAATCCCTAGGGAGGTGATATCGAACTTGAAATCGAACCTTTCAGCTGTCAGCCCAGTCTGGCTTATTTGGGAATAAAGTGTTGCACTATTAATGTAGAACATAACTGTACTATGTCAAAGAGAGAGACAAACAGGAGTCAAATCAGTTGTTTACAAACGTTTTTAAGAACCTTATAACTCTGACACTTATTTGGCAGCCATATTTAGGGATTCTTCTCTTGCTACAGCTAGAACATAACTGGAATTAAACTAATAACAATTTGGATGTATATATTATAAATAGCAAGATATTTAAAGTGTAGACATTAAACCCTCATAATATTCATTCTCCCTCCCTTTTTTCATAAATTCTATTTTACCCCAACTGTGACACACAGGCAAAATCCCTTGATTTTTTTTTCCTCTTTGATTTGTTCAGTGCAAATGTTGTGACCAGATGTGCAATACATTGCTAGGAGACAGATAAAGATCCTGAAAGACTGTACCCAGCACAGGTGGTGTAGAAAAAGACTGTTTACAATAAAGACCATGAAATCTAAATATCTACTTGGAACACTTCTGATAATTCCATGCCATCCCTGGTGCACACAAAGTAAAAAGGAAACAGATCCATTCATATTTTGAACTTTAAGTACTATTAAACTCAAAACTTCAATACTACCTTAATTAAGAAAAATAGTCTAAATGCTATCATTTATCAAAGTAAACAATATAAAATCATAGTTGCTGAAAGGTCAAAAGGTCAAATTAGGCATATAATTTACTTAATGAGATAAGTATACAAGCAAGAACATGTCACAGATATTCAAACATATATAACCACATACATAATGTAAAAGTTTTCATACCAACTAGTCCAAATGAAAGAAAACTTGTTATGTTCAATAAATTAACCAACAGGTACTGAAGAAAACACAACTGCAATAATTGTGTTTTGTCAAATCACTATTAATAATCAATGCTTTAAGTTCATGGAAATGCAGGCCATTGACCAAGAAATCCCTATTCCATGAATTAAGACAAAATTAAATTGAATTAAAAAGTATACTTTGTCCTAGTACCAATTACTCTCATTCAACAACAACAACAAAAAGGCAGACAGGTACCATGATGCCCAGGCAGCAATGGTCAAATGTCATTAAACTCACTATTTCTTTGAAAAGTAAGCTTTGTCACTTCAGATAAAGACAGCATTGCTACCCTCTTATTCATCTGAGGAACCTTGCTAAATGAAACAAGAGATGTTCACTTTAGTCCCCACTACCAACCAGATTTCTTTGGAGGCTTAAGCTGCTCAAGCAAAACCTTCCCCTGCCTTTCTGAACCCTGAGGTTGCAGGCAGTCTTACCTATTCATTGACCTTGTTAGACTGAAGAATCTGGAATTCTGATTAAGAATACTAGACAAGAAGAATGAAGCACGTCTGGAATCTAGCACAACTACATGTCAGAATCTGTTCCCCTTTAATCCTTAAAAAAAAAAAAAATGAAGAAAGAACTAGTGGTCATGCATAACTTAAGAATCAAAGTATAAGATTTCTGGTACTAAATCTCACATAACAAATGTATTCTTTTTACAGGGATTAGCCCACCATCAAATCTTCCTAGCAACTGTAGCTTCCACTTAAAACCTATCCAAACTAAAGCTGCCCAAATAACAACACAGCATGGATGATAATTTTAGGCTAGTATAAATAGTTCCATGTTTGTCATGCTAACAGTGCTTGATCAGCATATTTCCCATTGAAGACCCACACTCTAACTTCTACTCAGAATTAAAGAGCTGGGTTTGATCTACACCATTAAATCCTTAAACCTGTTATACAACAAATAAGCATGGATTATTGCATGACTGATTCATCATGGGGTGTTTTCTGATTCTGCTCCTAAATACACAAATACTGTTGGTTTCTCTATTCAAAAGGCAATACTCAAAGCCGATCACAAAACATGCTCACATCAATAGCCTGATGTTCCACTGTTTCAGCAATCTCCCTGCCTTCTCTCCACCTTCCCTCGTTTGTCTTTTAATGAGTGTACAAAAGTAAATATACTCCTTTTTTCCATATTTAAGAGTTATGAATTTTTCTAAGTCACATATAAATGGTGGTTTACTATTGTGTGAAGCTGTAAGCCACAAAAAAGGGGTGGGAGGACATGTTAGTCTACCATCTACTCAATTGTTAAACTGTTTAGTAAAAAAACATGAGGATCATTGAATAATACTGAAAGAGAAAATATACAGTAAAAGAAAAATTTGTTAATTTTGAGCACTGCTTGATAATGCAAATCATACTACGGGGTGGTGATAAATGAAAATGTTTACATGAGTAGCTTGCTTGTTAGGACTATCCTTTCAGACAAATTGTTAGCAGTTAGAGTTTAGTAAATTCTTAATGGAGTTTTTTCACCTTCTAAAACTACAACCACCACCTATATTTCAGATAAGCACACCGTATTTGCTTTCTTAGGTAATGGTACCTTTCTTCAAGCAAGTACTTAAATCTCTAAAAGGAAGTAAAGCTTGCTAAAGAAAAGCCTATACAGAATTCACAGGAAATCTTTCAAAATTAGAATGAAGGTTAAAAACTTTCTCAACAGACTGACAAGCAGGCATTACCACTACTCAAATACCAAAAAGCTCTAGAATAATCAACTTCTTTTTTTTTTTACACAAGGAGGTTCTTTTCATAAGAACATGTTGATCCAGTCTTGTAATCTAGTAGGATAATTCCTTTCAGTGTTATTCAATGAAAAGACAAAGCTCCACTGAGGAAACAAATGGAAAATATCATTTTACCAAGATATACTTCATGCTAACCTTCAAGTCCCAATATATTTTAACAATATTTATTTGAAAGTATATCCAAGATTATTAGCTAAGTTTAACCTGGCACATTAGATGAAATGTGATGGCAAAGTCTTAAGAGCATTTTTCTTTTCTTTTTCCCACAGTTTCATATTAACCTTTTCCATAGCTATATACACCTCTTAAAGGTGATCCCTAACTAAATATACCTTGCATGAAATTTTGACCTATAAATCACCAAAGTAGAGTGTCAAGTACATGCTCAGCATTGTACTAGGTCTACTGCATATATTCATGTATATTTGCTTTGAATAGCATAATGATTTCCCAAGGATTCTGGGTTAACTAACCATCCTTGTTCATTTAAATGCTGATGTAATTTGATGATATACTATATATCCAGATGTCATATATAATGAAGATGATTTTGCAGGGGACTGCAAAGTTCCAAAACCTGGGAGAAAGAATGTAATAAGTCTGAGGTTTCTAACATTCTGAGATTTGGAATTCAAAGAGTAAAGCATTCCCGTTCCATCCATAGGGTAAAATTTGGGCCAGAAAATAGACCTGAGTCACAAAAGAGTTCTTAAAAGGTCACATATAGTCTAGGACAGACACTCAAGAAAAAGTGGGCACCAACAAGAGCTGAGCAGAAGTAGTTGCAAAAGAGAGATAGCATCCTCTGGTCACCTACAAATTTACAAGGTGAGCTAGAAATAATAGATGGTCCAGGAACAACTGGTAGGGGGAAAAAAACAACTAAAGGTGATAACTAAGTGACTACAAGGAAAGAATGGGCTGTAGCTGATCTGTGGCAACTACCTCTCCTCATTCCTGTCTTATAACAAACATTCTAATACACTTTTCCTGCTTCTTTTATCTCAGTATGTCCTAAACCCTGAGTTTTGCCTCAAACATAAAAAGGCTAAGAGTTAGAGATACATAAAAATTTCATTAAGAGTAAGTAAGAGTCAAAAATCTAAATGCTAAGAATTCTCCAGGGTGTTCCAAACTGGTATCATTATAGTAATAACTTTTTATCTGATGTAAACTCCATAAAATAGTGAAAAGGACCTATAGGCCACTATATATTGCTCCAGCCTTTAAAAGGAAGCTAATTGTGGTAAAAGGGCATTGATGATTAAATCTCCATAGATAAAGGGGTTAAAGAGGAGAGGCCAGGGTGAAAAGATCACACCCTAAACCACCCTGCAGGGGAGGAGACAAAAAAAGGCCTGAGAATGATTCAGCTCCTTCCTATCCTTCAGGGAGAAGAGAGCATAAAGGATTGAGTACCAGCAGGCCAGTTCTACCCTCCAAGGTGATACCCACCAGTATTACAAAACACCAATGAAAGGGTGAAATATGTGTCTATTCAAGTAAAGAGTATGAATAATGATGAGCTACAATAATTTCCACTAAAATTAAATATAATCAGATTTTTCTCCCAAGTGATCCTATCCACAATCTCCTAGCCACACAGCTCATTGTGGTGAAAGAGGGAAGAGGAAGAGGCATTAGCTCACTTGAAATAGTTCATGTTACTACTTTTTATGAAAGAGAAATGCTGACAGCAAAAGAATCCAGTACCATATCAAAACTGAGCTGAGAAAGGAAGATCATTTGGGACTCTAAAGAAACAAACATAGATGAAAATCTCCCATTTGATAAAGTTTAGGTATAAGCTAAGCATCATTGCTTACTGACTCTACAAATATACTGTATACATTCCTTTCTGGTACCTTATTTAGATTTCTCCCATGGGAATAACTTGCTGTGAGGATAAACATAAGACCGGGTAAAAGTCATTTCAGGAGAACCTTTCAGAATCAATGACCGAATTGATTATATTGTCAGCCACATAGTCACTCAGCTGCTTTCCATTCTCAACAAGAAACATGAATCAGTACAGAGAAGCAGGCATTGTTACCTTCCTTACCACTCTTGCATGTTCTTCATGAAAGAAAGTACATTGCTGTTGCCATGCCAAACATGCAAGGTTCATAATTTTCCAGTTGTTGGAGCGGGATTAGGCACTTGGATTTTAGTACAGTAGCTAGTGTGTGAACTTGAGGGGGGAAAAAAGCAAGTTTAGAACCTAAACTTCTGAGACCTCCTTTTATTTCATGTAGCAAGTAATAGGCTAATTCCTCCTTTGCTCTTCCCGCAGGCATTTGTTCTACCTAGCAGGATATTTCATTTAGCCTGAATGCATGCAAACTGCATTGTTTCCAAATTCCAAAGCTTATAAAAAAAACAGCTTTCAAAACAGTTTGTAGACTGGGCTTCTACTTCCCCAAACATTGTAAGACTTGGGCTATAAGCTTCATTCAGTGGCTAAAAACCAGGGCAGATTGAAAACTATACAGAAGACAGGATATTTTTCTTGGAAACCAGTAGCTCTCCTACTATAACGTGGGGGTGATCCAGAGGGCAATTATAGTCCCATGGAGTCTATGATTAGGCTGGCTGCAAACATCATATTAAATGTGCTAACAATGAAACCAACAGGCTCCAGAAGTAAGGGAGAAACGCTTTTTTAAAGGACAGGGAAAAAAAGGACTGGCTCTTAAGAAGCTAGGCTACCTTCCTGATTCTGCTATGATAATAAAGGGGAGGGGGAGTGAATTATACTTAAGAAAGGAATTTGAGTAATGCCAAGCTTGAATGCTTTCTACTTAAATAAGTTAAACACTGTTTAACTTGTACCTATCAATATTATAAGGGCCAGGGCTTCCACTGAACCAGTAACTTATTTCTAGATGACTAGAAACTTTTGCTTAGCTCTGTGGTCTGTAAGTCAAGAAAATATATTCATTAGTCACTGTCAACAATATCCCGATCCTGTACTACATTTGTACAAAGGAGACAAAGGGGTCAGAAGGTTCCTAGAAATTACTCTAAAGGGTTAAATGAATGTGAACTGCGGAGAAGTCTTTAACACTCTTGGAGGACTATTTTTTTTTCCTAGCATGTACCCAAAATTAGGTTCCCAGTGCTTCTGCTTAGTCAGGATGTTATATGGACATGGATGTCTCTGATCTGCTTTGACCTTCTCATTAAAAGGATGCTCTCTAAATGCAAAGTACTGTTCAGGGTTACAGCTTGATCCCCAGTGGAAAGTTTCTTTCAATAGAGCATTGCATTCTTAAGTTTGCATCCTCTAAGAGTGAAAAAATTTCCCACAAAAGAATTTAGAAGGTAGTAGCTCTAATTAACTGAGAAGTTACCAAATGATGGATTAAAGGCAAAAATATCTGTCTAAGAGGCAAAAATAACCACCTTTCTTTCCCTCCTCCACCATTGTAGCCCATTAAATAATATTTAAGAAATAGCTATGTTACTGCTTGAGGTAGATAACCTCAGTGCAAGATCCATAAAGTTTGTTTTCCCAGAAACTTCACACTAAAAGTATGAGAACAATACTATCAAAATTAAAGGATGCAAACTTTTGCATTAACAATCAATAAATTAATCCTTTTTAAAACTTTTTGTTTTGTTTAGGGAGAGGTATCTTGTAATAATGCATATGTTGGAAAATATTTCTAAGTTGAAACAAAATGTATACAAGTTTCTTTTTTTAAAAATTTAACTTTTTTTAAAAAATGGTATTAAATTAAATTAAAACATTGCAGAGCCATAATGTTTAAAGAACACACACTCACTGGAAAGGTAAGGAAAAATACTCTTAATAAGCTCAATACTTGCCTACTAGTGCCAGTGAATATTACACTTGCTAAACAGTCATCTGTAACTGGAACCAATGGTATGTTTCTGTCCCATTTGTTCTTTAGGGGAGAAAAAAAATATCCATCACTTGGCATGTGCTTCACTCTCCTTTGTTTTTGGTTCCATGACAAGTTGGGTGGGTGTTGATATTTACTAAACGCTGAATCATGAAGAAATCCCCTCAAAATTCTAATACTTGGTAAAACATCCATTATACTATACTCATCATTTCACAATTGCCATCAAATGAATGAAAAGTACAGATACCTCAAGAGTAGGATTACCAGTAGATATCAAGAGGAACTGGAACTGCAACTGTTCCCAGCAGTAGTGACCATAAAAATGTCCTCTAATGGTGAAACAAAACCCATTCAACCTTTTCTCTATAATATTGAATTGTCTATTAAGAAATTTCTCACCTGTGATCTTCCCCTTTTCTAACCAATCAGAGAATAATGCTTTTACAACCTCTTTACTGCATATGCATAGTTTAAGGTTGATAATTTAAAGTCTCCCCCATCCCCCCAATCAGGATTCTGATCCTATTTTAACCTAAGGTCAAGTCAATGAAATGAATTTGCTCTTCTATTCTTTTCATAACATTGTTTCCTTCAGGTCACAAACTAATAAAATAATTTAATCTTCCTTGCAATGTTTTTATGAATCTTAAAATTGTTTTAGGAATGAAAATTCTTGTCATTTTCACTGCTGAGCATATAACTGCCACACCTAAACGTTCATTTTTTTTGATACTATTGCCATACTAAGCAACATCATTGCTACAAGAACTTAACTCCACATGTGTACTCCACATAGAATCATCAGAAGTTATCTCACAAATGTAAAATCAACAAAGTTCCTGTGCCACCTCATACAACAAACAGAACAAGTGAGAGAATGTTTTATATCACCTTACGTTTCCTTATAAGGTATTTGCAAACCAAAAATATCTCAGCTACTGGGATGTCCCTCTGTCATATAAACAGATTCGACTTAAAGGCATGAAACCACAGAATATCTTTAGCAGGGTGACTGCATGCTAAAGTAACAGTTCATCTCTTTAAATGCCATATAATAAAAGAAGCTTGGTGCTTTGTCCACAGAGCTACAGTTTCTCCTACATCTGTTGTAGAAATAAGTGAAACAACATCCATAAGTTTTATAATTAATTGATCTCCATATTATTATTGTATTCACTGATGAAACTCCCTGAGGGGAAAATGCAGCTGTCATGCATGGAAAGTACTTATTTTTTAAAGCACTGTATAGAATAATAAAAAGCATTGCAAACTCCAGTGAAAAGTTACATTGTTCAAGCAAGATTTTTCTAGATGATCAAACGGAAAAAAGTAGAAGCAACAATGAAGCTTCTACAACTGTTTATGGCTAGCTTATCTTTTCAAGAAAAAAAAATCCTTGAGCAGCGTGGTTATACTTCTTCCTATATGATTATGGTCTTAATCAAAAAAAAAACTTTAACTCACTAATTCTTTATAAGAAAGTATGAGTATTTTTCATTAGTGCTCTTGCTCTTTACCATTAATTTTGTTCTCACATTTTTTTTTTCAGTGATGCCAAGAAAAACAAACATGTCAAGGTCATAATGAAAATAGTTGTTTTTAGCTTTATCTGAAATCCAGATCTGTTGAACAAAAATCCAATAATTTAAACAGGAAGCTATTCTGATTGAACTAAATTTAACTTTCCTGTTAATGTGTCAATGCAAAAGTTAGGCAAATCAAAGCTCCTCCTCCTGTTTCCATTTGTTTTACATTGAAGGAGGAAATCATTCAGCTCTGGGCTTCATGAGCATTATTTTGAAATGCTCAAAGCTCTGGTGCTACTGTTCTTCAATAAAATATATGGGGCATGTGATGCAAATGCATAAGACTGTTCCTTCCCTGATGCTACAGCAACAGTGAATGTTTTCAGAATAAATAAATGTACCATAAGTACAGCTGTTAGTGAAACAGTATATGATTAACAATTAAGAATAGGCAGTTTCTACAAATTGCATCTGCTCTTCCAGCAGTCACAGTAATGTAAAGAATTGAGCAATAACAATTATCTAGTAAGACCAAAGGATTTAGATCTGAAAGATCTAGACCCAATTCCCTTATTTTTCAGATGAAGAAACTGAGACCCAGAGAGAGTAAGTGGCCTATGCAAAGTCATACAAGCAAACTGCAAATCCAGAAATGGATTCCAGATCCTCTAACCCCAATGTTATTTCCACATGACTACACTACCTCAATGAACAATTTGTTGAGCTACCTACTACTATAAGGTATTATGTTAACACTGCCATTAGCAGGGCATATTACAATCTTAAGCTATTTTTCCAATCATGTTAATGCATTTTTTATGTAGCATCTCCATACTTTCACCTGTAAAACATCTTTAAAAGTTGAAAAAAGCAGTCTTCACTGTCTAAACAATAATCATACTTTAATTCATATTACAAATGCTCATACAAAAATAGTAATATCTACTTCTAAAGATGTTAATTTCAATTTTAAAAAAATTATCACACAAATTCTCACCACTGTTACACTTCTGTAAATAGATATTTGCACCACTGTTTCACAGTAAAGAGTCTGAATCTTGTTTCTAACATGGATCCTTTTGGCAGTCTGGTATAACCCACTGGACCTCTCTCAGAATAATGTATTTAAATAAATAAAATCAAATACATCAGGTTACAAAGGAAATTAACTACAATTAAATAAATATAAAATTTTTTTGCCCATACAAGTCCTTAGATTCCTTGAAAACTATCTACAGGCACCTTGGGTCCTTAGACCCCAGGTCAAGAACTCACACTAGAGCATAACTTTTCCTTCTCATAGTCAATTCAGAAAGATAACTGACAATAAAACTCTAAAAGCTTCCAAAGAAGCTCAAAACAATTCAGATAAGCCAGAACTAAAAAAAACAAAAACAAAAAAAAAAATAGTGTTTGGTGATAGTACTGCCCATATACAATGTGTTGTATATGATGAAAGGGCTGAAACTGTTTCCTTTTCTTTTAAGGCTCAATATATAAAGAACTTTCTTTTAAGTTCTTTATATATTAGCTTAGTTCAATATGAAAAGAAAAATTGGAATTATAGAATTCCCAGGAGTCATTTCTCACTCTTAATCCCATCCCCTGACACCCAAAAGGAAAATATTCCAGTGCATTAGAGGGAGAGGAGGCATTTGAAGGGAGGTAAAGTTACCTGATGAGTAGTCAGGAATATTTGACAATCATTATTTATGAAATAGAAACTAAATTATGGGAAGATGGGAAGGAAGAAAGAAAGGAAGTATAAATAGCCAACATTATTATAGAGTGCTTTAAGGTTTGCAAAGTGCTTTATATATCTACCAATTTGACATATAACTAGAGAAAGAGACAAAGATATATGTACTTTAGTTTTATCCTCACTACAACCTATGAGGCAGGATATTATTATCCCCATTTTATGGATGAGGAAATTAAGAAAAAGAGAAATTAAATGACATCAACTGAAACTACAACTGATTAGATAAGGAAGAGGTGAAGACACAAGGAAGGGAGGATAAGTAAAGGTTAGGGCCAAAGGGAGGAATGAAGAAAAAACACAAATTTTATTTCACTTAAATGATATCTAAAATCTAGGCTGATCAAAAATCATACTTTAATGACTAAATTGAGACCAGATTACAAAAATTTAAGCAGCCTTATCAGGCTACTGAGTCATTGCCTTCATCTAAAAATCTGTATTTCATATAAGCAACCCACAATGCTTAGGGAGTGGGGGGAAAGGTTTATTCATGGTCATATCTTTATACTTTGTCTTCAAGAATTTCAGCAGAATACTGGAGATAGTCTGGACATAAGAAAGGAAAAACATGTCACATCCCTATCGCTTAGACCAATATGAGCCGCCTAGCAAAGCATGTGCCTGGGTTATCCACTCTGAAATGTTTGGTCTTTCAACAAAGCTATTAACACTTTAAAAAGCCAATATTGTATATGATACCCACATACTGGTTAACACCTCCAATGTTACTTTCTAATGCAATTACTTGCCTCAGTGATAAAGAGTTTAAAATTAGGTGAAGTGAGAATTGACCATCAGAGGCAATGCATGGATAGATGTATGTATAACTAAGTAGAAAAGGGGGAAAAGGAAGATAAGATTGTTAGTTGAGGAAGTAGTGATCCTTTAGTTGAAAATAAAAATAGGGGAAATTTTTTTAATCCATTTTTTCATTTCCCTGGGACAAAGTAACTAATCTATAGAAGACAAAAAATGATCTTCTACATTTTCTAGGGATATATAGAGAAAATTTTCCCAGTTAAAACTGTCACAAAATAAAATGAAATAAGATAGAATTTCAAATTTATATCTGTGCATATTTTTCTTCTTTTTAGGCTTATTAAAAACCAGGTGGTTTCTGAGTCATATGGGTGTCCATAAAATAAAACCTGCAAGTAGATCAGGTAGACAGAGTACATATTTAGGCATCTCTGAACCCCACTTGTAAATTCCATATGTTGCAGAAAAACAGAAAGTGTACATCAGGGCCACCTATGCAACAAGATTTGGCAAGTTCTTTAAAATCCATCCTGCCTTTATAGTTCCCCCATCCAAACATAAAAACCTAAGAAGAAAAAAAACCTCTAAATTAGAGAAATAGGGTCAATATCTCCATGAGGTCATGAGTAAAATATACTTATCTTAACTGGGAATCAAAGAAAAGCCCTGGGCATCTTTCTAGTATTTTCCCAGTGACTTGAATTCCTTAATCAAAGCAACAACTTGTCCTCTTGAAAAACTAGGGATCTAAAGGGGGGAAAGCAAGTTGGGGCAGTAAAAAGAATTTAGGATTTCGAAGAGAGGGAGAGATTTCTTAGCCTTATTTTGTATTTAGCCCCTGTGCCATGCAATGGGAATACAAATATAAGCAAAAAGAAAGCCAATCACTGCCCTTTAAGAAGCTTATATTCTAATAGAGAAAGATAACACAGAGAGAACTTAAAAGAGAAAGAGCTATTACCAAGTTGGCAAAAACTGGAAAAGTAGTCTGGAGAGTCAGGAGCTGAGTCAAGTTAAAAGTAAACATGGAGGGGGAAGTTAAGTGACTCACTGGATAGACACATCTAGGGATGGGAGGAACTGGATTCAAATTAGACCTCACACATTTCCACCTATGTGACCCTCGTTGGGCAAGTCACTTAAACCCCATTGCCTAGCCCTTACCACTCTTCTGCCTTGGAACCAACACACAGTATTGATTCTAAGACAGAAAGTAAGGACTTAAAAAAAAACAAAACTAAATAAGACTGGTGTGATTACTTCCTTAAAAGAAGGTTCTAGGGAAGAACTCACCAATCAGAGAAGGTTATATAGGTGGAGGTGTTAGCAGTAAAAAAAGATACTGGGATGGAGGTAGACAAGTAGTCCAGATACTTGAAAAATAAATATGCTAATATTAAAATCAAACATTTATATAATGTTTTAAAGTCTAAAAAGCACTTTATATTCACAATCTCCTTTGAGCCCTATATTTACTATGTGAGGTTGGTACTAAAACTTTTGTTTTACAAGTGTGGAAAGTGAAGCTCATAGAGATTGAGTGAATTACCCAGGATCAAACAGCTAGTATCAGAAGCAAAATTTGAACCCAAGACTTTCCCATTCAAAGTCTGGCATTATATCCACTCAACAAATTATAAGCACTTTATCTTTCTGGCCTTTAAAGTCTGAATATTTTTGTACTAGAGAGTCTTCTCCTTTTAATTGTGTATAATTATAGATACCTATTAGGAATAGGCTTCAGGAGGCTCTGAAAGGTATCTGGTGAAAAGAGGTACTACAGAACATTAGGGCATTAAAAAATAAATTACATCTATTTTATAATTTTACCTAGACCCTAAACCCCAATCCTTTCAAGTCAGGGGACCCACTATTTGATATTTATGCTACCAATCCTAAATTCTCACACGTTTGTTATTGACTGATATATTCCTCATTCATTTTTCTATTCCTCAAGTGAGTTATTCAACCCTGGATTGGAAGTTATGGAATTCCTATGAGTTTATTTAGTTCCCATTCAATTCCTGGTGATAACATTTTTATTTACAATATTAATTCTGTTTAGGATAACAAAAGGATGGAAAGATTGAAGCAAAGCCACTACTTTTGCTATCCATTTGGCTAAGTAGGACCACTGAATAAAATCCTAAAAGACAATTTGAGTCTTACTAATATAATAACATTGTTAAATACAATTAAGGCTTACTCTGCTACCTATTGATGAATTTTATGTCATTCATGAGTTGGCAAAGGCAAGTGAAAGGATTATAGACATGATTTCTTTTAAACAGGAAAATATAAAGGAAAAAAGGATGGACCTTTTAGCACAAAAGGCCTGCTGTGTTTAGTAAACTGTTGTTTCTTTTAAAAAAGAATAAGAAAATGAAATTATATATTTAATGAACAAGTGCTTTTTAATAACCCATTCATCTATTTAAGGACCAAGAAATATCCAAGAGACAAAGAAACAAGAGAAGTTCTTCTGAATTTAGGTAGAAGGTATCTCTACTGGCCCTTATACTTCTGAAAGCTGGCCCAGAGCTCAAAAGTAAAGGACAGATGCACATGGGAAGTGAGAAGAAGAATCAATCCCTTATCACTCTCTTCTGATCTCCACCTCCCATCAAGAGATCTATCCTCAGCAAAGTCACTATGAACCTCACAGAACAGGAAAATGTATTATGATCATTTTAAAAAGAAGAGAATCTATGATAGTCCTCAACACATATTTGTTTCCACTTCCAACTCTCATACTCTTCCCAGAGATGAGGAAAATTCACCATAGTTGATATGAAAAAAGAGACCAGATAATTTAGTCTAAGGTCTTTTTTAGCCCGGAAATACAATTAAATAACTATTTAAAGAAGTGATGACAAAATATTTTTAAATATTTTCCTGGAAATATTAATCCTATTGGGTTTTGCTAGACATAATATACCCAATCATCTAACTCACTCCTACTCTTACTTCATATACATTTACATGTCAATTAACATTGAAATGGATCTGTGATTTGTCAGTATAGTTAAACCCTTCACTAGGTATCATATGGCAAGGGAAAAAAATACACACAGAAAATTACAATACCAGATCTTTCTACTTCTTGATTTGAATCCTACAAATCCTATCGAATTATACTAAAGCTTTTTAATCCTACTATGCATATGAAAAATGACATAACCGCTTTATTAAACACAAATAAATACTGAGTACTATTAAACTACAATACAGTATAAATTGTGTAATATAAATTGTATTAAATTATTAGAGTTGAATTGAACTTTCATTCACTAGGCATTTACTCAATATTTAACTAAAGAAGCAAAAGGAACAGAGAAAAATTGTTTAAGATGTTTGAAATCTAATTAGTAGAAGGAAGAAAGCATTTATTAAGAACCTATTATGTGCCAGGTACTATACTAAGCACTTCTTCCAAATATTAGCTCATTTGAACCTTACAACAACCCTGTGAGGTAGGGAAACCTGAGGCAAACAGAGGTTAAGTGTCTTGCCATGGGTTACACAGCTATTGAGTGTCTGAGGATGGATCTGGACTTAAGTCTTACTGACTCCATCCAGCTACTCAATGAGATCAAATCACCAGTGGGACCAGACCAATGCCAAGAGAACAAAATTAAACTAAATACATGTAAACGTAGTTCAACCCCCTTGAGTGAGTGATCATCAGCTTGGGTAAGGTAAATCAAGAAATATTTCTTGAAGTTGGTAAATCTTTCCTTGAAGAGCCTTGTAAATATGGATTGAAAATAGGTGATATTGGGGACGCTGATCATTCCTGGCTAGATAGTCAATAAATAGACATAAAGGCACAGAGAAGGTGTTTCATAAGTACTTTTTGATTGCTTTATCAAGGAAGACATATACAATAATGAAAAGATATCAAGCTAAAAAAAAGGAATTGTTTTGGAAAATTTTTTTTTTAAATGAAGCTGAGTTTGAGGTACAGAAAAAGAGAAATTCACTTCAATACTTTTTAAGTTACTAGTGTGCCTTTGGGCTGTAGGTCAAATCCTTTACCAAGAAGAAGAAAGAAAGAACACTGGCCTGGGTTCCAGATATGAGTTCAACTTATTTTAAATGAGATATAAATCATGACCTACCCAATCAGGAAAGGGAAAGATATGAAGAGGGATAATCTAAGTTCAAATCCTAGCTTGGATACTTATAATCTCTGTGACCTTTGATTTATCTGGGCCCCAGTTTATTCATTTGTAAAATGCAGAAGCTAAAACTATCTAAATTCTTCAACTCTAAATCAAATGGTCTTTATTGACACAAAGATGATTATACCTAAAAAAAAAAAAACCATAATGATTACATTGGAGAGGTTCACGAATTGATAAACAACATGCTATAATAAAATGAACATTGGACTTAGGAATGAAAATACCTAGATTTCAATTCCAACTGTATCTCTTCCTAACCAAATAGTCTTGGGTCAAATAAGAAACTTGGCTTCCTTATATGTAAAATTTAGGTGACCAACTGGGTAATCATCAAGTTCTATTCCAGCTTTAGCATACTGTGACCCTCTCTGGGCTTTGGTTTTATCGTCTGTATGTTTAACTATAAAACAGTATGTAAATAGAAAGTAGTATTGTCATTATTGATAAAGGTCTCTGGGTGCTGAGATGATCACATAGTTCAAATACACAACTGAACTTTCTTCTAAAATGATTAAATCTTGGGGTGACTAACTTGGCTTAGTTTTTACTACTGGCTTCTAAATAATTCTTACACTCAATAAATTTTTGTTGGTGATGATAACAGTGCCAGGTCAGTTTATAAGGGGAATATTCAGCAGGCAGTGGCCTCTGGGCTCTAGGTCAAATTCTTTACCAAGAGGAAGAAAGAGAAAGAACACTGGTCTGGGTTCCAGATATGAGTTCGGTTTACTTATTTATAATCCATGTGATCTGAGGCAGTCATCTCCTAAGCTCTCTTCTGAAAGTATTTTACAATAGAATTTCCTTCCTCTGAAGTCATTTTTAAATTTTCATGTATAACTAATCTCTTATTTTCTCTCGAAATAAAAGGCTATTTATGCTCTCATCTTTTAAAAAAAATCAGATTTCTTTTAAGACCACATGAAGCAAATAAATCACTCAGCCAATTACTCTCTCAATTTTTGAAACTTATTATATCCCATTGGCGGATCATTTCAACAGCTTTTTGTTTTTGACACAACAGAGTAACTGGGTCACTGGGTCCAATCTAAAGACAGAAAAACATTAAAAGCCATTCAAAATTAACTGAAATGTCAATAGACTTTTAAAGAAGTCTACCAGTCATGCAAATGTGAAGCAAGCTGACCTAGTGATAAGTATAATAAACAAAACAAAGAGGTCCATTAGAGAGTTCAGAGATACTTAAACCAGGAGAATCTGGTTTTAGTGAATCAAACAGAAATACTGAACTAGCTAGTACTTCCCCTAGGGTTTGGGTCTCCCTCTTATCAGAAGTTAAAGCATTCAATCCCAATGAATTTGAATGCCCCCTAAATGTTTGTGCATTAAAAAAGCCTACTTTCACTTAATGAGGAACAAAGGGCACTTTTAGTTACTTAATACAAAATAGTCTCTAATAAGGGACATGATGTTGATTGTCCTTCATAGTAGAAAATAATATCATTAAAGGTCATGAGTTTGTTTAAACTGACTTTTCATGCAATTAAAGAGTTTTAAGGATTCTGTACTTGAAAAACTTCTCTTCTCAACAAGCAAAAGGATCTAAACCATAAAAAAAATACTCCTCATATCAGAAAACACTGATACAACTAAGAGTGTCATTCATTGTCTGATATTTATATTTAAAAGATATATTTAAAGTTTTTATTAATAGCTTAAGATGAAGTCATAAGATTTCCAAATGTGTAGTTGTATTACCTGAATATAAATAACTGATAGCTCAAAAAATAGTATATTAAAGTGCCCAGCATTGAAAAAAAATCTTTTATCCTTCTCCCAGCTCAATTAGTAAATCATGCAACATGGTGAAGTCAGCAGTCCAAAATTGCAACTCAAACTTAGTATTATTAAGGATTTACTGTTCTATTTTTTATATTACTAAATAAAAGTTATACCAGTTACATTCTTTATATATAGATACTTCTTTGAAAATATCTTTTGGTAAAGGTTGTAAAAGTATGTACTCTATTAAAGAGAAGTTATTTTTTTAAGCATACTCAACCAAAAATAACTAGTAATATTTTCCATTGCATACTGGCTGGTTCTATGAAACCAGTACTTTCAATTAAGGGGAAGAAAAAAGGTAAAGAAATAAGTTAATTAGACACCATTTAAATTATTAGGTAATATAGTGACTTTTAGTCACCCGATCACCACTTTAGGTTTCTTTTTTTCATTTCATGTTGAGACTACATAAACAGTTTCCTTTCTTAAACATCAAAAAGCATAGTACTTGTATGGATTAACACATCAGCTTGACTTAGACAAAAATTATTTCTCTCAATTAACACACCTTTAATTATATTTTAGAGATTCTTAATTAAAAGAACGATTTCTATAATTCTATGACTATCAAAATCTATGAGATATTTTTAAAGTATCATAAAGCAAAAAAGTATAGAAGATTCAATTTGACAAATGGCTTCAAATAAATAATTAATTAAATGATATTTTTATCTCAAATAGTATCTAAAAGCATTAACTCTGGAGATTCACTCTTCCAAGCTGTAATCAGAAGCCTATCATCACCACATAAAAATTAATATCTTGAATAAAAATCAGAAATATATGCAGAAGAATTTATACTAAGTATGCTATACTATACTATACTATATTATACTATACTATACTGTACTATACTATAGATTAGGTGTCATAGTCTATTGAAAGTAAATAACATATCACTTTACCTGATCAATCTGAGCTTTCCCAAGTTTATTAAGCAAATCTTTTTGGCTATATTTTTAGACTGCCAATGGCCATGATTAATGGTGGCTACCACAGGACTCCTCTCCTCAGTGAAACTGCACTTGTGGAGTTTAAAGTAAGAGGGTCCTTGATATCTTTTATTTTGTTCTACAATCTTCAACAAGATATTTAACTCTTATTAGTGTATATTCCAGCGCAAGTTCACCAAAGCCTTTACAGCTATCCATTCCCAGATTGCTAATGGCAATTTTACCAAAATATGATATGGACATCACTATAACCTAAAGAAGAATTTCTTTGCACTGGAGGGTTCAAAAGATTTCAGAGCAGCAATATTTATGAATTACATGGTAATGCTTTGGTCTAGTGATTTCTTATATGAAACCAACTTTGGAAAGTAAAGTACCATATTTGTCTATTCAGAAACTCAATGTATTTCTTATTCCTCCAGTACTATATAGTCTGTTGGTCATGATGACCTTATCGTATTTGATTTTCCTTCTGGATGTTTTGTAACATCCTTTAGCCAACATTCTGATAACCAACATTCTTAACTAACAGTCTGACCTATTATACAGGAGATCTTAGGCTAAATCACAAAAATCTAATTTTTCTTTTTTCTACCCAAAGAACTGTGTGAAGAAATTTTTAGAACCCGATTCCTTGAAGTGTGTTAGGGGTAGGTGGGTAACAAAATTTTATGAATCATATTTTTAAAAATAAACTTACCTTTTTACAGGGCTCCACCTGCTGGTTCCCATGTTATGTCTCCACTCTAACCCCTTCCAAAATTGATGCTTTTTTTCAAATATTTGGCCTGAGTGCATATGCTACTTTATTCATACAGACTGTCTATTAGATTGGTGAAATCCACAACACTGAGGATGCAAATAAAATGAAAGATGTTCAAAGACACCAACAGAATTACCATTTTACCAAGAAAAATACAGTATAGCTGAATACTACTATTATTGAGGAATCACTGGTAATGGCAAGATAGCATGAACACGAAGAGATGGGCACTGGATTGAAAGTAAAGAAATCTATCATCTGTATGAAAATTATTTTGGCTATATTAATCTATGGTTGCCCTTTTTTCAATTAAGCAAACTAGAAAAGTTTTAGAAGTGGGGAATGAAGTTTATGGATGTAATAAGCAAAAGAATTTCCATGCAGACTCAGCATTGAAAGTTTACTAATGATAAAGATACTTGAGCAACAGTCTTACAAGACCTAAAAAGCCAGCGTTACTCCTTTGAAGGCAAACAGGAAATATATCACTCCGACTCTTAAGAAAGCTTAGAAATAATAGTTGAACTGCTGTGCAAATAAGTTCAAGGACGGCAAAGGCAAATATTTGAATTTGAGATTCATCACTGGTTATGAAAGTAAAATGATGGGTATTCAGAGTACATTACTAATATTCAGAGGTAAGCATTATGGAAAGCCACTTCTATATACTCTCCCACGAAATTATCTGTTGTCACTAGTCAAAGAAAGATAACATTGGGCTGGAAGAACCAGAGTTATGACTCATAAGTACTTTCATCTATTTGTTAAATATGTGTTGAATTGTTATTATGTGAATAACACTGTGCTAGATGGAAAGTCTCAAGGACAAAAGCATTTTATTTATGCACACATCATTATTTGGCCCCATATGAAGACTCATCTTCCCCAAGTTCAATTTTGGCCTCAGAAACTTACTAGCTGTGTTTCTTCACCCTGTTTGCCTCAGTTTTCTCATCTGTAAAATGAGCTAGAGAAGGAAATGACAAACTATTCTTATAGCTTTGCCAAAATGGTGTCATGAAGAGCAAGACATGATTGAAAACAATTGAATGAACAACTAACTTTCATGATGAGAATTCTTACAGTCCAGGGTTACCAACAAAATTATACTAATCATTTCAGCTGTGATATTTTGCACATCTAGATAACCAATTTTTAGCTTACTATAATTAAAGTGTAAACAATACACAGTCGTAGATATATGTAAGCATGAAGCAGGCACTGGAAAAACATTTATTGATTGACTAAATATATATAATGTATCATTTAAGGATTTGTTGGATAAAAAATATTTTTGTCTAGGCATCCCATTTAAATTGTAAATTACTCAAAGAAAGAGAATGACCTTCATTACAGCAAAGCTTTTTTTAAAGATGATAATGATGATTCAAAGAACAAATTTAATTTAAGTAGAACAAGAGAGCTACTCAGTAATTAAATGTAAGTATGGTTAAATAAATATGCTGTTCAAAAATTAAGTAGCATTTATCTGTAGCAATTTTTTTACCTTTTTTTGGAGTGATAATAAAAAGTAGTTGTTACATAAAATTTTACAAATGCTGCTCCTTCAATTCAAAACTAATATTCCTTGCTTCATATTTTCTTAACACTTCAAAAAACAAATATGTGTATATGTATCCTCCTATCTATTAATTTATTTCAGGTTCAGACCTGTGATTTCATAGGTACAGATAAACTTTCCAGGAGGAAACTGTATCCACCAACGTAATTCAGCAACTCCTTTAAAATGTGCAGTTGTGGGGATTTTAATGTAAGATTAAACAACTTGCTTAACCAGTTCCGGTCCAAAAAAACACTTGAATGCAGGTCTCTACATCTGGCCCTCTATATCTATTATTCTATCACTAAGCCCCATATCTACATCAGAGACTATTTTTCTCTAATTTCAGAAGAAATAGGTTGGTTTTTAAAAAAAAGTATAGAATTTCTGTTGATTCTGATTATTTTAGTTCAATGATTAGGATATATAAGTTGATATTAATTCCTGGCCTAAAAAATTATAATTCAACATCAAGGGATTTGAAGAAAAGAGACTATATTTGTGCTCAGCAACTATAATTTATCTAAAAATAGGCCATATTCCAAATCCAGGCTCCTACTTTCAAGATCTTAAAATATTAGGTAAGTGAAATATCAAAAGAAAAAAAAAAGACTTCTCAGAATGATTAAATTAAGACCTATACTCTTGTGTCTGTTTTCCACTAACCTCAAGAACCAGGGCCATGGTTTGTCTAAGAAAAAGGATGTTTTAATCAGAAAGCTTTAATTTATTATGATACAGAAGTGCCATCTGACCAACAGATCCTAAGGCAATTGAATAAACATAAATTACAAATGACTTTGGAAGAAATAACCTAAGCTCTTAAGCCTCTTCAGATGTACATCCAATAGGGGGTTGACTGAGTATAGAGTTTTAAATCATTTTTAAGCTAACAATTCACATATGAAATCTAACACTTTGGGAGATCATGTGGATTTGGAAAACTCAAGAGAATTTGGGGTTCATAAACTAATGAAAAGATTAAGCTGATAACTGAAGTTTGGTATTTTATGTGTACCAGATACATTCAAGAATGTCAAAGTGTAATGTATGTACATATGTATTATGCATGTGGGCATGTATAGAAAGTTTTGTTAAAGCCACTAAAATATGAAGACAAATTGTACTTTTTCTGAGCAAATAATAAAAAATTTTACTCTTATTTATTTCACATTACCACTAGAAGTCATTTTATTAAAGCAATATAAGTTGATGACAGTATGATAGCTCCACAAGAAAAATAGTAAATTAAATCTTATCTTCCTTTCATATCATTTTAAGGGGAATGGGAAAGGAACAAACATTTTTACTGAACTATTTGTTTTTTATAAATATTAACTCATTTGACGCTCAAGGGCTACTATTATCCCCATTGTAAAGTTGAGAAAATTGAGGCAAACAGATATTTAGTGACTTGCCCAGAGTCACAAAGCTAACAAGTGACTGAGACCAGAGCTAAACCTCGGTTCTTTCTCATTCTAGGGCCCAGTGTTCTATCTACTATAATACGGGCACTCTTTTTTTAAAAGCTCATTAATCATTAATATTTTAAGTAAACTGAATATATAAAAAGTATAACAAATTTGATGAATATTATATTCTAAACATAAATGAAGAAAGTGACAATATTTTACAGATAATTTACATCCTCAAATTTCAAAATTGTCTAGATACTACATATGATAAAGTAATAATAAATAAGGCCATATAAAAATTAAGGCATATGGGTCATATCAACATTGACTAGAACAAAGGTAAAAGGAAGTTGGGAGTAGACAGAGGGAAGAAGAAAGGAAATTTTGTTCTATTCCCCCTGAAAAAGGTATAAAGTACTTTTGTAGAATTTACTCCAGTCTTTCTCTTTTTCTTCACATATCTCTCTCCCCAAAAGAAACAACTTATCCAATTTGGAATTAGAAATGTGAGTAAACAAATGTATTATTTTGAAACAATTTTTCTAACTGCAATAATAGCTTTGAGCTTTTGAAAAAATCAATGCAGTAGATGAATCAAGTGAAAAGCTTCAAATTGTATAATTTATGAAATTTGATGGTAAAGTACAAAAAATTTTTGTCACTGCTGCACAAAAGTAAATAAAATACAAAAGCAATTTAAATTATCAAATCATAATATTTTTTTAAAAACTACAAATTCTTAAGTAATTTTCTATTAGATTTTTACTCATCATTTACAAAAATGTAATACTCACGGCTATTCTGAGATTTTTTCTTTCATGTTAGTGGTGGATATACCTGTTACATTTTCACAATTAAAAAAAATACAGTATATCCATGACAAGATGCCATACTTCTTAGCAAGGCTACTTTAGTTCACAGTAAAATATACATCTTGCCTTCAAAAGGTCATAATCTTGAAGGGAGTTTTAATTTAACTTGATTGGTTTTCCTGCTTTATCAATGAAAAACTTCCATAGTCAAAAGGATCTATGATTTCAGAACTGTGGTCTATCCCTTTACCCCTTCCTTGGAGACAGACCTCTGGTCTATCACAGGGAGATTGATTACTGTGGGCCAAAAAAAAAAAATCACCATCTGGTGCCCAAACTCCTACTGATGATCATCTTCACACTCAGCTAAGCAGAACTTCAAATGAAAGATACACATTCTATCTCAGGACCTTAATTTGAAGGCTTTCCAGCTTTGTGGGACCTGTCACATTATATTCTCTTGGAAAATCCGCCTTCCAGAATTCGTGATCACCTCCAAGTCATGATAAGGCATTGGAGGAAAACTTGAGTGAAGTTTCTTTCTTTGCAAAATAAACTACCTTTCTTAAAAAAAATATGTTTGTCCTTTATTTCAACAGACTTTACTGATGTAGCTTTTCATAAGCAAAGTTGTCACTCATCATTTTTAAAGCAAAGTTCCTTTTTTGGCATTAAGAATAACTTTCCTGAATAAGGCTTGTCCATCCTTGAAGAACAGAATTAAAGGCACAGTCATTTATTATGTCTATCTCTAAAACAATATACATATTTAAAATTTTATATTTATATTATATCTGTAAATATTGCTTTCCTCCTAAGAAAATGCAAATTTTGAACACATATAAATGCAACAGTTTAAAGTTGCTGCCTTCTGGTTTTTAAAAGTATCTATGAAATCTACAAATTTCCTTTTAATTCTTTCTGCCCTCCCAAAAAGTATGCTACTGGCAAAACCACTAATGAATAAGAAGGAAGCACACAAAATTACAGTAGTCTGTCTCATTAGTAAAAACCATTTCAAATACAAGCTACCTACAAAATAGAAAATCTTTTCAGAAATGATCATCTAAAAATCTTATTGTTGAGTTCTAGATAATCAAAGTTCACTCCCAGTTAAAATTTCTTCATTTATAAATTTTAAAAATATAAACATGGGGCAGCTGGGTAGCTCAGTGGAGTGAGAGTCAGGCCTAGAGACAGGAGGTCCTAGGTTCAAACCCGGCCTCAGCCACTTCCCAGCTGTGTGACCCTGGGCAAGTCACTTGACCCCCATTGCCCACCCTTACCAATCTTCCACCTATGAGACAATACACCGAAGTACAAGGGTTTAAAAAATATATATATATAAACATGCCATGTGAGCCAGAAACTGGATTAATGTACTATGCACTCAATGTTTATAACTTGAGGTAATACAACTAACCTAAAATGTATTTTCTTAAAAACTTCTAAAAGAAGAATATGATTATCATATAGAGAATTAAAGTTTTTATTCTGGACATGAAATTCTCACTTATATAACTAAAAAGCATAAATTGCATCTACATAGAAACCAGAAAGAACCCAAGCTTTTTCAAAACTAAAGAGAGAAAATAGAATAATTCATAGTCATTTCAAATTGCAAAATCACTAAGAGACATCTTGTTTACTCTGAGCTCTAGATGTCACAAAAAGATATCAGTCAAATTATCATCATTAGTTTGAGGAAGATCTGTGTGTTTATGATTATGTCCTCATATCCCTTGTGGCGTTTATGGTTATGACCTCATATCCCTTTTGGTAAGGCAGCAAACTGTTATTGAGAAATTAAGAAAGTATACATACAGACAAGGACAGAAGATAATACAACAAGCTGAAAGCTCACATTCCACTTATAGAATAACACAAGACAGAGCTGGAATTTTTTCCTGCCCTAATAAATCTAAAATACTCTGTATCTTCTCATTGAACCAAAATGAGTTGAAAATACAGTATATCTGCATACCATTTCCTTTCTCTTGCCAAATTAATCTGAGTCTAGTCAAAACGAATTCATATCTCAGAGTTCCACTAGGTCACTAGTAAAAAAATGGTTCAAAAAAAAGTCCAAAAAACAGTTCCTTGATGCCCAATGTCTGAATTCATTCAGGTGAACCCTATTAAAGTTACACTAAAATAAAAACTGAAATTTATTACTTTAATAACTTAGTGAATCCATGATCACAACAATGTGACTCCTCCCAGCAAACTCTCCATGATGATCCTCCGATTCTTGACCTTAGTTTACCAAAAATCCACAGTAGAGTCTAAACCCAATACATTGAAGGCTTTCCTTTAGTTCTTCTTTCAATACTCATGAATTATCAATGCAGTTCTCTCTCTTGCTACAGGTCCAGGATACATTCTTCTCTAGTCATACAGAGAATCATAGAATTTGAAGATGAAAGGAAAGTTGGAGAGATCATTAGCCCAAATCCATCATTTTGCTTATAAGGAAAGTAAGGTTAGAAATATTAAGAGACTGGCCAAAGGTCAAATTTGAAGTTGCTAATGCTTCTGAGTCCTTGGAAGTTATATCCTTGCCAACAAATCATTTCTCTACTTCCTAACAACCTAAATTCACAAATAATCCCTTTTCCTGATCTACTGTACAAGGTCGACCTCTGAACCTAATGTTAATGGACACGTGCCTTGATGAGTCTTCTTCCTACTCACTATTTCCCCAACATTCCCCATCTTTGAGAGTAAGAAACAACCCGAATGTCCCTTCCAGTTGATAACACTCACATCCCTTTTTGTTGTATTAAGTTCTTATTTATTACCTGAAGGATACTTATAGTGCTCAGCCATCTGAAATGCAGAGATGATAGGTCACATGATTGGTCAAACATTTTTGGGCACAAGTTGCCAGCCTTACCCACTTCATTAGGTTCTCTCTAATAATTTATTACTTATTAAGCCACAAAATGTAAAAGCTGTAAGGAACCTTATAAAAGCCATCTTGTCTGATCCATACCTGAACAAGAACATAACATGGCCTACAGCATGGCCAGCAAGTGGTCATTCGGTCTTTACAGGAATATCTCAAATGAAGGAAACCTGCCGATCCCAAAGGCGGCCCATTCTGGTTTTGGATAGTTCAAATGTTGGAAAATTTTTTATCATGGTTAAATTTGTCTTTTTGCAATTTCCACATAGTGTTGCCCTTTGGGAATAGCCATAAGAAGTATAATCCTTCTTGTATGTCATCACATGCTTCTTAAATCTTCTCTTCTCCAGACTCTCACATCCTCAGAACCTTTAAGCAATACTCATATAACATCATCTCAAGTCTCTTCATCAGTCTGCTTTACTTAGGCTATTATCATCTCCAGCTTATTACTTTTATTATTTTTAATTTGCTATATTTACTTTACTATCATTATCTTTCTTCAAATTTAGTACCCAGAACTAAACAAAATACTTCAGATATTGTCCCACAAAGGTAGAACATAGTTGAACTATAATAGGACATGATGCGTCTTCTAATACAATGAATGCATTATCAGATTACCATATTACCTCAAATTGACTTTCAGTCAATTCAAAGCCTAAGATCTTTTCTCATCTCTCATCAATCTGTTCTCTCATCATGCTTTCTCTATATTATTCTTGAAGCTATTTTTTTATCCCAAGTAAGAATTTACATTAATTCTCAACAAATGTCATCATATTTCATTCAGTCCAACATCTTAGTCTGTTGAAATCTTTCTGAATCCTCATTGTGTCATCCAGCATATTAGCTAACCTTCCAGATTTGTGCTACCTTACACACTTGATGGTGACATCATTTATTTCTTTTTCCAAATCACTGATAAAAATGTCAAAGAGCATAGGACAAAGTACAAATCTCTGAAGCTCTCCACTGCAGACTCCCTTCCAAGAAGAATATCATCATCCCTCGACCCTCATAGATTTCTAGAATAGTTTTACAGAAAATTTTACAGAAACCCTATAATAATTGTAAAATACCAAGATACATATAATAAAGGCAGAAAGCATAATTTTCATCAAAGTGAAAAAGGAAGGTGACTCCTTCACAACAATGCCCAAATGCTCTTTATTAAATATCCTACATACTCACAAGCTACTTAAATCTTTCCAGTTTTAGTACTAATCTAAAAGTAAAACAAAGACCCTTTAACCAAGTATTTACTTGGTAAACTTACTATAGTTAGATCATTAAGCAAATTTAACTCAATGATACACCACTAATAACATTCTTAATAAAAGTTAATGGTTAAACAGCCCTGTAAGGAAGAGGCCCCTTCAGTAGTAAATGCATATATAGGGTTACAGGGGAAACAAATTCTTTTAAAATACAGTTACAAAAATAATTTTAAATTACATTTATATATTCTGATTAAGAAACATTGTTATAGGCAGAAAAAGCATCCGACAGAACTTTTTTAAAATGCCACCAAAAATAAACTGGCAATAAAATGAACTCAACATTCTTGCCTATTCTATCAACAAAAACCATTACTCACCAAGCTAGTTCAACATCGTAGCATTACATCTTAAAGAATTACAACATACTATATTCTAAGAAATTTGCAAAAATGTTCTCACACATGGGAACACAAAATAAAGTCCATAAATTACTTTGATGATTAAAAGAAGCCTTGTAATGCTTTATTAATTCTGGCCAAAATGTGTTTTCATTCAGGCCAGAATGTATTTTGTCATAAGAATGTATGGGATGATGATCAATCAATCAGCTAGCATTTATTAAGCATTTACTTTGCGCCAGGAATTGTGCTAGGCAACTGAGAAACAAAAACAATAATGATACTGTCTCTAACTTTAAGTAGCTGATGAGGAAAGGAACGTGGATGAAAAATAAAGAAAAAGAATAAGAGGAAGAGGATAAATTTCCAAAAATATCTAGAATATAAATTCTGATAGAGAAATAGTGACTATTACCTATTGGAAAGAGCTATCTCCCTGGGAATGACAAGACCTAACTTCAAAGTATGAAAGTATGGCTGTGCTATTACTACTGTACTAACTTGGGCAAGATACCAAATCTCTCTGAACCTCAGTTTCTTAATCTATACAAGTCTAATAATAATAATAATAATAATGCTTGGGCTATCATCCAAAATAGGTTTAAATGGGACAATAGATATACAAACGTCAGTGTCAGCTACACTTGGAAAAAAAAAAGAAAATGTAAACATATATATTGTTTAATGAAAACAGAAATATGAAGAAAAATATATTTAAACAATTTTAAAAGTAAAAATCTACTTTATTGCCAAGATATTCTTCCTCAACTGTTCTGTTCTGAGAAAATCTAGCTAATAAATCTAGCTAATATAAGAAAATCTAGAATATTTGGGTTAAAGTTCTCTCATGGACATTTATTAAGGTAAATTCTCCAACCACTCATGCTACATAGAATTGACTAAACAAACACAGAATTATCCAGGTGCTCTTTAAAAATCTTCATAAATTTATATGCATAATAATCTAGAAGAGATAAGACTCATAACACAGAAACATATAATGTTAGAGTTAGAAGGGACTTTGAAAAAACCAACTCTGCCAACCTCTTTTGTTTTAGAAAAAGGAATCTCAGGTCCTGAGATATTAAACAACTTGCCCTGTTTATTAGTTAAAGAAGATAGCATGGTTTAATGGAGAAAGCACTGGGCTTGTAGACAGAAGACCTACATTAAGATTCCATCTCTGCTACTTACCAGCTTTATGACCTTGGATAAGTTATGTAATTTATCTAAGCCTCAGTTTCTTTACCTATAAAATTAGAACAATTTATAGCTTGCATTAGCTCATGGCAAACACTGTTTTGGGGAAAGTGCTTTCCAACCTTTAAAACACTATATAGTAATTACTATAACAATATTATAGCAGGCACCAGAAATCCAGTATCGTGACCCCTATGTTATGCTCTTTCCATAATGTCATACACCTTTATGACATTGTGGAATAGTACTGGCTTTGAATTTGGAAGAACTTGGGTTCATATTTTTGCCTCTGATGCTTAGTTTCTTGATCCTGGGCAAATCATCAGTTTTTTCATTTGTAAAATGAGTATAGCCAGTGAGATTCCTTTTATAACTCTAAATGTGTAATTATGTGACTTTTGACCCTTAGCTATGCTGTTTGTTGATTCTGCCAACTTTAATAAATGCTAGAAAGAAGTCAAAGAAACACAAGTATTATGGTTCTCATCTTATGCACTTGGCTTCCCCGTTATTCAATTCTTATCTAAAATAACATCATTGTTATAACAAATAAGATGAATAAAATGTTACTTTTTTTGGAGGCAAAGGGCACAGAGAAGGAAAAATACAGCTACAGAACTCAAAGAGAGCAATTATCATATCTTTCACTCCACTTTCATAACTAAAGAGTAACAATGATTGCAAAACCTGGACAATACACTAAAATTGCCTGGTCACTCACTGTTTGTTCTGGTGTTTTTTTTTTTTCGTTTTTTTTTTTTTTTTTTCGTTTTTTTTTCTTTTTACCTCTAAGTTTTTTTTTTTTTTGTTGCTATTATTATTGAAGTTTTATTTTTAGAGAGGGCGAGTAAGGACTTTAGAGTAGATTTTCTTTCATGCTACTATTCTTTATTCTATAATTCCTTAAAAATTTAGCAACAGATTCCACAAGTATTTATTGTTGAATACACATATACTTATATACTTATATATTAGTAGAATATAAATGATCATATATATGAGTAGGGTGATTGATATGTGTGTGTGTGTGTGTGTGTGTGTGTGTGTGTGTGTGTGTGTGTGTGTGTATCTATTCTACTCAGTCACAGAAAGTGATTTTCATATATTATTACCATTTTGTTCACCAAGAAGACAATCTGTTCTGGGAGCCGTTTGTGGTTTCTGGATCTGGAAGTTACTTGGAATTTAGTGACTGGTCCTTTTTGACTCCGTACTTGCCTGGAATCGATTTTCCATTCTGCTACCTCTAAAAGATGTGAAAATACAATGAGTAGGATCTTCATATGATACACTGCTTTGTCAGTTATCTCTGAGTAGCCAAGTAAAAGTCTAACCCAGCCTTCCTCATCCTTATTTTTTTTTTATCTTCAAAGAAGCCAGGTCTGTCATAAAAGGAAAGGCATCTGAAAGTTGACACGGGCCTTAATTCTCTGGTTATTGGCCAAATATTCACCTCATGCTGTGGCTCCAAATTAATAAATAATCCTAACAGGCTTCAATTCTACAAAATGTCTTTGGGAAAGTACCCCACGTTATTGAATATATTTATTAGTATGATTTAATAGGAAGAATACTGGACAGATAAAAAGAAGGCTGAGATTCTGGTCCCAGCTTTACCCCTAACAGTGACCTTGGAACAGTTACTTATCTCCTTCTCTCCTCAGTTTCATCATCTACAAAAAAAAAAAAAAAAAAAAAAAAAGGAACTATAGTAACCTAATTACTTCTAGTTCTTTAAGATAACTTTTTGGTTTTAGTTCTTATAAATTATATGACTTCTTTCAAAAATAAAGATAAAAAGAAAATTAGAACATTTGCAAAAATATATCTAAAGAAATGTGAAAAGTCTATTATGGCTTTCCCAGTGGTTTTAAACACTCTACTGTAAGAATAAGGAGGTTGTATGTGGAAGCTACTTTAACGCCTTAATGCCAAAAATATAAATAAATAGTAACTATTACCTTTAGTGAAATAAATGGCACTCTTCTGATTCTACTCAATTCAATATAGCAAATATTTATTAAATGCCTACTCTATACAAGGTCTTGTAATAGGTACTGGTGAGACAAAGACAAAAACCAACCCAGCCCTTGCCTTTCAGGAATATATAGTCTGTTTGAGAGAGACAATATAAGTAAATTTTTAAAAAGTATTTATAAAGTCATTTTTTGGGAGGGTGGAAATATATTTAACTTGGGTAGAGTTAGGACATTGGAAAAAGCATTACAAAAAAGTTGGCCCTTGAATTGTTCTTAGAAGGAAAAGCTATGGATTCTGTGAGGTACAGCTGAGAAAGAATGGCCTTCCAGACTTTGGGGATCCATTTATAAGAAGCCATGGAAGCAGAAGACGGGATATCATGTACAGAGAAGACCAAGCAGGCCAGTTTGACTGGAATGGTGAGTGCCTGAGAAGCAATAATAAGAAATAAGGCTGGAAAGGTAGGTGGGAGCCAGATTGTGAAAGGTTTTAAATGCCAAGCTGAAGCTTTTATATTTTCTCCTAGAGGCAACTGTTCAAGAGAATTAATGTAGTTTCCAAAACTGGCTAATCATCCTCATGGATTATTTGTACACTTGGGGAATCTGATTTTTGAAGACAAAACACACATTTGTGCAAGAAAGAGAAACTTTTAGAGCTAAAAATGGACAAATAAAAAATCAAAACAAGAAATTCACGATGTGGTATGCATGTATAGGCAAATCAAATTCCAAACTTAAAACTTTGAAACTTTGTTTCTCTGGGCAAATAACTAAAGCTACTTCATTTTTTTTTTTAGATTCAAACAATATCAAGCATACTTTCCAAAAAATAAACATATAGCAACCTATAATCCTTAATCAAATTAAGAAATAATTGATAAAAAAAAATTCCTATAAAACCATTAACAAGGTCTTACCTCTTTATTCACTAGGGTAATTCACTCAGATCATTTTAAAACCCTCCAAATTAATTATTAATCATATGAATTTCAGATAGCATTTTCCCCAAGTTTATTTTGTTTAGTACCAAGGGGTTAAGTGCTTCATCAAAAACTAACTATATGCTAGCTATTTTAAGTTAATATTTAAAAGCCATTAACTTTCCCTCTTTAAAACTTTTTTTTAAAGTAAGTAGTCATTCTTGAAATAAAGTTGTACACTAGGGAAACCATTTAACACCTGGTGTGCCCTGATTATAATGACATTAGCTCCAAGTATTACTTGTTATTACTCAAAAAAAGAAAATTATTTCATCATTATGATTTTGGCATGCTATGGGCATGGATAGCTTTGCTATGATCAGTCTGTATTGGATGGGAATACAATTACCAACATAAATGATATTTTCTCAAACTGGAATAAAAACGTTCTCTTGGTGTCCGTGTTAATGTCAATATAAATTATGCATTACCAAAGGCAGTATTCATTTACATTGCTGAGATTCAATGAGAAATATTTGATCTAGGACCACCATTTTGCTCATAAAGATTACTTGTCACATGGAAAATAAGTCCAATCTGTTTCCTTTCCTCTTTAAAATAGGAAAAATAATGCCAGTAATAACAATAATTACTTGTACAGCTATTGCTTACAAAGATGAGTTTCAGTGTTACTGTCTCCTTCATACTAAGGAAGAAGCAAAGGTTCAGAGATGGCAAGAGCTTACTCAAAGTCCTATACATCTAGTGGCCTGAGCCAAAACACAAATTAATTAATTCTAACTCTTAATAACAGTGCTCTTTCTAGCATGCCATACTGTAATGATACTAAATCTGATGTCAATACCATATTAGTGTCTACAAAACATCAAATATAAAGATGGCTAATAACCATAAAGAACAGGGAAAATAAGAAAGAGAGGAAAGATTAAAATGTGGCTTTTCCAATTTTATCAGTATTAACAAATCCCCTTTATGTTACCCATGTTTATCAAATATCAGTTTATCTCTACATACAAAGGATGATGAAATTTAACTAAACAAAAAATAAATTTTTAAATCTCATTCTTCTTCAGACTCGACTCCAGAAAAATATGCCATCACAGAAATACTTGATGAGACCTCTCACACATTCAAGGATTTATACCCAAAAAATGTAGATTGGGGTGTGGGGAGAAGCTTGTTTTAAGAATAGCTGACATTTGTACAGTCTTTAAAGTTTGCAAAGCATTTTGATTTACATGTTTTCTTTAGAACCACCCTGTGAGACTGCTCTTATGAGTTTGATTAATTCCATTTTACAGATGAGGAAACTAGGAATCAGAAAATTGAGGCTTACAACCAATAAAGACTCAAAGTCAAGTCTCTCCTGACTTTATGTCCTGTCTGAAGTAAATTTTTAATTTTTACAGTCCAGAATCCTTTCCACCGAATCATGCTACCTTTTACTATCATTTGTATAAAGAAATGGAATCCACTAACATTAAAGACTATAGAAACTCGTCTATCAGCCTTGAAGTCTGCATTATTGCATGCAAAAGAAGCAATAACCAATCAATCTAGGTTCCATCCCAGGCTTTCCTGAAGAAGACCCCTTACTTATCTATTGTTTCAATATTTGTAGTTCAACTCTTTCCGAAGAAAATCATTTTATATATTTTCTTAAAATTGTAAATGGCTGCTTACAACCCTAATGTCAACCTAGCAATAAACTGCTAAAGACACAGATCTGGTGCACAACTCTCAATGCATCATTTACTGTACTAAATTTCAAAGAACATTCTGAAATGCTGAAATAAATCAATGCTTAAATGCAACTCCTAGTCAGCTCATGCAATATAGGTTAAATACTACCATATGGTAAAGACAGACACATGTTGCCCTTTTCTGAAACAAAGAACATAAATTCCTGAGCAAATTTCTATTCTTTTCACATGACAAGAACTGAGGATTAATTTTTTTTTTAAGGAAAATCAGAATTTTGCTAATAGGTAGATCCTGAGGGGGAAAAAAGTAAATCTGCAAACTTAAGGGGAAAAATCACAATGTTAAACAAAGAACTTCAATTTCCACTAATCTCTCTTTAAATATTTCTTGAAAACTAACACCACATGCTAGTCTATGCTCTCCATTTTTTTAAATGAACACACACACACACAAAAAAATAACAGGACAGATGTATCCAGGAGGATGATTCGACATCAGCTACTCCCTGTGGTACAAGAAACTGTGGTACATCAACTCTGAATTCTTCTTTTACCTGCTTTTAAAGGGGGAAAACCCCAGGTTACATTTGCTCTGAAAATAACAAAATACATTTAAGAGCTCATCCTATTTTCAACATGTAATCTGATCAGGAACTGTCTGAAACACAGGAGCATTAGGTTTTCTTCCTATCCTTTGAAGTAATTCCTGGGAACACAAGATTTCATTATGTTCCTGAGGGGAGAGAGACAGAGATAGAGACAGAGACAGAGAAGAGAAATAGCAATCTACCAGAATGAACCTGTGAAATCCAGTGCATCAAAAATAAATTCAGTTGATTTAAAAATAATTCCTTTTGAGCCATTACCCCCATGTGCTATTTGTTTTCATCATCATAGTTTATACTAAACATGTCTGATTTCTAAAAATAGTTGCAAATTGTAATTACACATGCTTTGTAGCTTCCATTTCACTTTGAAATGAAGATTAAAAGCCAGATCTTTTTTAGAAAACTGCCTTTAAAAAAAAAAACATTGGGAGCCACAAAATTATACTTCTTTACTATTTGGTGTGGGCTGCTGGAAACCATTTCATTCTAGACCTAAATATGACAGTCATTGCTTTGGGAGAGAAAAAAAAAAAAACTTTTTCTGCTCATATTCCATATAGCCAGATGTAGTGAGTGAAAAATGGAAGAAATGGATAGACTGAATAACTAATTTATGAAAATTTCTCTTAAATATATCTGATTGCTGATATGCCTTAGCCAAGACTATAAACTTCAAGTAGAAGTTAAATAATGTTGTTCATATTATGATCATAGGAAATAAAATGTGAACTTTGTAAACCCAATGCTAAATATATAACATTCTCTTGATAACAATTTAATTCTGTCCAATAAGTAAATGTTTTAAATTAAAAGTTGAAGTGCTTTTGAAATTCTTAGCTGTCTGTAAATAAAAGCTTCAACCCAAAAGATTTTAAACATTTTAATTAATTCGAAACCAAATGGGGAAAAAAAGGTAATTTGTGAGTTTGCCAATATTTCTGAAAAACTAAGAGCAGTCATAATTATGCTCTTCAAAAAGAGCCATCCTCGACCCTGTGAGGCTCTCCATTCTCTCCCTCCTTTTTAGGAGGGGGTAGGGAGTAATGTTAACTGGCTCAGGGCAGAGGTCCCTCGTCTATCAAAGTCAGCAAGAGCTTCCCCACCACCAGCAGCAGCACCTCACTTGCCCCTGTGACCAGTAAGAATTGAGACCAGAGGTGGGATTAAGGAACACTCTCACCCCTATGGCCCCAGGCTAAATTCGAAGCACTTAACATACTACAGGGACTATGCTCATTGCCACATAGGTCAAAGGGTTGGGGGTAAGAGAGCACTAGGAAACCAGAGGAGGAGGAGGAAGAGGTGAAATGGCCACACTCTTCCAAAAAGCCATGCCACTTGTTAGGTCACTGCAATGAAGCAAGGAAGAGCAGCTGAACTATGGAAGATGGCTGCTACCAAAAACTAAAAATAAAAAATCCACCCAAACTAAATGGGCTCTAATGCTGGGATGGCAACTGGAGATCTACCTCTTTGATCTATCCACAGTCTAATAAGACTTCAGAACAAATTCAGATCTTAGAGAGTTAAAATCATCCTTCTGCTAAGGCACACAAGCTCATTTTGACACAAAGAGAGCAATATACAAAGAAAGTGCTGTCAGTTTTAACTATGGGCGAAGAATAGTCCCAATACCTCAAGAACCAAAGAATAGAATTAATGCTTTATTCCAGGTAATGGCCCATCCCTGAAACAAATATGGCCTATGACTAGATAAGCAAGAGGCTGGAGGCAAGTTCTCTGCTCAAAACAGTTATGCAATGGTTAAAGTACTACAAAGTAATATTGAACTAATGAAAGTCATTGTAGCACACATGAAACTCCTAAAGTGTACCAAGGACACTGATCCAATTTTTACAGTAAACTCAAAATGAAAGCTAATTGTTTTTTTTTCCCTTGGGTATAACTTTTAGAACTTTTTGTTGTTGTTGTTTGGGGGACAGAAATGTAAGAAGTAGGGTGTTTTCAGAACTAATTGACTGAGTTATTTTAGCCTTATCCAAGAACTGAAATGTATAAACATTTACAGCATGTAAAATGTCTGCTTTGAAAAAGGAATGTTCCTTCTAAGTTCAAATATTTATATTTCAGATATCTAATCAAATAAATTTGACATTCTGCTTCTTTCTGCCATCCAGTCATTAATTACATAACTGAAGCTTGGGGAAAGGGGGACAGAAGACTATCACTGGGAAAGTCTAAATTATCATTTATTTAGTGTGTCACTCAACAAATCACTGAGACTTCACCTAAGCCTCAGTTACTTATCTGTAAAATGAAGTAGCTGCACTACTAAGTCCTGTTATCAAAGTTTTACTTTCTATGTATTTTTAAAATATTCTTCATTCACTGAGAATTCAGTAACAGTGAGATTAAAATGTTACTTTCTAAATAGATAATTAACATCTCTCTTTGTCCTGTATTTAGAAATAAACTTCTAAAACCATCCACCTCTATGGTTTTACAAATCTGAGCAGGCACATTAAAATGTACAGGTTCAGACAAGCCCCTTCCTGTGGAACATAATCAGCTTATATTTTAGCTTCCTATTTCTATGGAGTGAAAGTATAATGTAGTTAGAAACCTTAAACATAATTTCCAGGCAGTTTTCAGCCACTCCCAAAACTATTTTTAAAAGATGATTCCTCTATACAAACCAAAAAATACATAGCAAAATAAGTAAAAGCCACAAAAACCCACCAAAATTTAGCTGATTTTTAAAGCTTGCCTCAGATGAATAGAAATCATATTTTACAGTGTAATTCTCATAATATTCTCATAACAGCTCTATAAAGTAGGGAGTGCAAGTATTTTTATCTATATTTTACAAATGAGGAAATAAACTCGGTGACCTGCACTGTTACCTTGCTAGCATCAGAGTTGGGTTCTAAGTCATGTCTCTGGAGCTTGAAGTTTAGATCATTTTTCACTACTCTGCCTGTACTCCACTAAATGCCCATCATCTGGGCAGCAGCTAGATGGCTCAGTGAATTGAGAGCCAGGCCTAGAGAAAGGAGATCCTGAGTTCAACTTTGACCTCAGATACTTCCTGGCTTTGGAATCAAGTGCAGGATTGATTCTTTTTTTTTTTTAATCCTTACCTTCCATCTTAAAATCAATATTTTGTATTGGTTCTAAGGCAGAAGAATGGTAAGGGTCAGGCAATGGAGATTAAGTGACTTGCCCAGGGTCACACAGCTAGATGGTGTCCAAGGCCATATTTGAACCCAGGACCTACCATCTCTGAGCCTGGCTCTCAATCCACTGAGCCACCCAATCACACTCCAACCCCAACAGTATTGATTCTAAGAGAGGGTAAGAGTTTTAAAAAAAAAAATCATCTGATACTACATGAAGTAGTTGTTATGCACATGTAAAGATTTCTCCTTTATCACAAAATCATATCTGAAGTCATTTTTGAACATCACCTACTTCAATTAACATCCCCCACCAAAAGTATCTTCATCTAAACTCAAATGAAATCTAAAAAAAAAATGAATCTAAAGTTTGCTTAGAGAAAACATTTAGAATGCTGACAGCCATTTTTATCTCTAACCAAAACAATTTCTTTTTCAGTGACAATACTCTGCAGTTTATCATGTAGGGAAAAATCAAAGACTTAAAGAGTTAGAAGGAAACTTAAGAGATTATCTTTTCCAACCTCTTCATTTTACAAATTGAGGAAACTGAGACCCAGAAAGAAAAGGTGATTTGTCCAAAGGCAGAACTAGAATTTGAACCCAATTCCTAAGATTGATTTCAAATACAATCTTCTTTCTACTACAACTCACTATCTCTTCCTAAAATTAAAAATGGACTTCATTTGAAGTGACTGAAAAACTTTATGAATTCCTGAATTAAATATATTAGTCAGCTAGTCAGTAATTAAGACCACTTGCATATAATAGTCAAGATAAACACTATGTAGAGAAACTAGTTCTCAATCATTAGTAATGATTAATAATAGTAAATTAGATTTCCAACATCAAAAATTCTTGACCCACAGATTTAAGTAATGTTATAATGTTAAGCAACTTAAAAGGTCATCCTAGCCATGAAATATGTCAAAACAAAAAAGAAATAGTTCATATGGAAAGTTAGTGTCTTAGTATATAACAAATATTAGGCACAATGCATACCTACCAAGCCACCTTCATTGTTTGGGGAAGACATCTGGCTTAGTGAGCCTTATATGCATTACATTCACATTAACTAGTTTCTAGAATGTTCACATGACCTGGATGTTTCATGTTCCTTTCCAAAGTAACAACTTTTAGAATTCATACAGAGTTCTAGACAGATTTTATATGAGCAACTTTGAGGGGGGAAAAGGTTCTATCAAGAAAACCAGATTTAGTTTACTCATCTGTATAAAAAATACTCCAAAAAAGGAAAGGTCTAACTAAACACAGAGAAGACTACTGATTCTGAAAGTTAAACAAATGTGAATACTGGTCATTTTATTCTAAAGATCATTCAAGATGGCCATGGTGGTTATTCTTGTGAAACTAAAGATGTCTCCTTGAGTAACCAAACTCCAATACTGATTACACCACAGGTAAAGTTACTGAGCAACTTTATTTTTTAGGAGGGTGGAGGGGGCTTAGATTCATTCCCAATACTTGGCATATAATACATTTTAAACTATACCTTGGCATGTACAAATATAAACAAAAAGGCCTTTTTGACACTGCAACTAAAGAATGTGACAAATCAAAGTAGCATTAAGCAAAATGATAGAATCACCCTTTCTGCAGATGGAAGTATATACAACATACCTGATTTAATATTATTTCAGTCAATAACTATTACTCAAATTTCTAGGTCAAAAAATTTTTCCCATATTACCTGGCTAGTTTTATCTTGGTAACTTCAGTGAAGTAAAACATACTAGCAGCTCTCTTATCCTTTACATTCTAATAGCATTTGGATACCCGCAGTCATAAGGAGACATCAAGATTTCTTTTAAATGATCTTTTTCCAGGAGTAGAGACTTTCTAATATATCTAAATGAAACCTTCACATATATTATATATACCACAAACACATCTATAAACACACATACCTAAGTGTACATGTCCACATATGTATATGGACTGTATTAGTTTCAATTATAAAGCACAATCTTTAATAAAGTTCATTTAGCACTTCCCAGGTTAAACAGAACAAAAAAGTATAATTCTGTTTTGTGTAATTCTCAGCATTTAAGTGGTTAAATCAGTACAGTGAGTACATGAAAAGCGGCTTCCAACTCCCATTCTTCTGTCCTTTGTTATGCACTGAGTACTGTTTTAATGCTTTATTCCACGCCCAGAAATACATCTGTGTTTCTAGAAACAGTTTCATATATTATACACTTTAGGAAGCTTTATCAGATAGTGACCAGTTCTCTTGCCCAACACACACACACACACAAAACAAACAAAAAGGCACCTTAAGATCCCCAAGCCGTAAAGTGTCAAGAAATTAACTCTAGCACCCCCCACACCTCCCACCAAATTCCTTACCGCGCCCCCCACACCCCTTTTTTGGTCCTACCCAAATCAGTTTTTATACTTATGTAATTATTCTCCGGTGCCACGCCTTTTATGCCACCCCATCTCAGCAATAACAAAGTGAAGTTTAAAATAGAAAAGCAATTACCTGACCAAACCACTATGCTTCAGTACCAAGAACCCAACATAATCCAAGAAGGCAATGGTTTAAAATCTCCCCCACTTCGGTCCCGTAAACCTTCCTCCAGGAACCATGCTTCACTTTCTACAACGCTACAAGAGGACTTTCTTCTTCTCCTAGGGTTTCTCTCTCCCTCCAACCCCAGCTCCCCTCCTTCCCGCCCCCACCTTCCTCTTTCCCTCCTCCCTCCCTCCCTCCCCCTTTCTCTCACTCTCTCTTTCTTTCTCTCTTTCCAGTCGTTTTGACAGATCCCTGCCTTTGTTAAGGTTAGAAGTTGAGCTGTGTCTGTTTCCTCTGCTCTTTCACTTCTTGTATTACAGTACAAGGCTGCGTGACGTACTCGCTACATTATGGGGGGGGGGGGGGCGGTGAGTGAGGGCGGACAACTGAGTGTAAGTGCTCTGCCAAATCCCTCCTCCTTCTCCTACTCCTCCCTTTTCCCGCCTCCTTTCTTGTGCCCTCCCTCTGACTAAAAAGCACAGCAACAAGCTGCTGCTGCCGCTGCCCTGGAGCCAGTCAGGTAAAAAAACCTTTCTCTCGACCTTCCCCCCTCCCGTCCATCTCTTCCCCCATCACCGGTATCTTCCCCACTCACCACATGTATGTATCACAGGCACATCAGTTCTCCCGCATAAGCTCCAGAGGAGATATAGAAATAGAAACGAGAGAATCTAATAATACCTACCCACTACTACCCATTTTCCATCAGAGAGAGTGAGCTTCTCTGATACACAGGAATCCAGTCAGGAAAGCAAGGATGGGGTGAGGAAGGAAGGGAGGGGGAAAATCCGAGAGGGAGCTCAGGCTGAGGTCTGTCTAGGCTTTTGAAGCCGGCTTGAGTGGGAGTCGAAGTGGTTACACACCTAGTAGTATTCGTTCACTTCATCTTTTAATTAAGTTATGTATGCTGCTAAAAGGGGGAGGGGGGAGAAGTTAAGTATATGGCTGCCAAATCCAGTTAATGAAAACCCCTTCGATAGTTAACTCATTTAGTCCAACAGCAGGGCACACAATAAAGTGTGTGGCACAAAGCCAAAGGCAGAGGGATACTTCTCTGGACAGATTCAGATCCCTGTGGGTCAGGAAGGCCATGCTCCTTGTTAATCTGCAGCTAATGTGGAATGATCCTGTACTTTGTGGTATTTAGTCCTTTAATTAATCTACATCATCATTCATACAGGGAGGAATAAACACACAGACACATGAATACACCACAATGGAACCCCAGAGATATGTGACAATCCAGCCTTAGAAAAAATGCTAAATTGCAACTGCATTCTTCCACAAACACTTCCAAACAACATGTCTTATACACTCAACAAAAAAAATCAATTACAATATCAATATTTGGAGTGAAGTTGGGTGTTGGATTAAGCTAGCACAAAATGTGGCATGGTTCATGGCAGGCATTCCTTCAGTGAATGTGCCTATTGTGTTGGACAGAAATGACCATTATTCATAGCATTCATAGGTCTAGTGGTCAGCAGCACTCTTTTTACCCACCAATGAGCTTTTTAAGTTCAAAAATCTGCAACATTGATTTAGGGGGTAGGGCAAGGAAGTTTCTACATCTTTTTTCTAACCATCTTAAACAATTATTTTTATGCACTTTTTTTTTTTGCCATAGGCTACTAAAGTTGGTGGCATGGTACAATCTTAAACCCTTTAAAACAAACAAAATAAATAATAACATGGGAAAGAAAATGGTTGCTATATAACATGTCTATTCCTCATTTTTCTCAAATAAGGCTACAGGACTGCTGTGAAACATAATCAGATCATTTATATTTTCTCCCACTTTAACAGGTTTCAGCTTGAATCTGAAAGCAGAGCATATGCCTACGTGTTTAATTACTACATGTTTGAATAGCTGGAGTGTTATCTTACAGGGTGTTTGAGGCATCTACATGCAGTTATATAGATTAAAGTACAGCAATATCTGCACAGAGTCAAGCACAGATCTGAGTAAATACAGAAGCCTGGCTGATTAGCACAGGGCTAGAAGGATTGAACAGTGTTCACACTCACACACAAACACACACATAAAATTACCTCAGAGCTTGAGAAAGAGGCTCCGGATTGGATGTCTCAGCTGTCACTCACAACGAGGGGGCAGTGAGATGCAAATCAGAGATACTTTGCATCGGCGTTTCCTATTCTTTGCCACTTTTTTTCATTTAATGATAAAACAACAGTAGACCTCGGAAACTTAGGCATCTGCACGAAAAGAGTGTGCCTCCCTTAACAAGTAGGGTGTCAGTCAATAATCTTTTACTTCACGCGAGAGGAAATGGAGACTATTTAGCAATAACTAATGCGGGGCGGGGAGGGGGGGGCGAGTAGGGACTGGAGGACCTGAGAGAAGAGGAGTGGATGGAGGGGTGAATAGCTGGGTCTCTACCCTAAAGGGAGACTTTGACCTTTCATTGATTTCTGAATTAAATATTTTTGTCACAGGTCAGATTATAACACACGCCTGTCTCTAATTTATGAACTCATTAGTCTAATTTCATTATTTAATCATGCGCCAGCAATCGTGTTTCCTTAAGAAAGAACTGACCTATTTTTGGCTGGAGATAAACGATCATGTTAACAGATGTTAATCTTGTAATCTGTTTTTCCTGTAAGCACTTTACATACCCGCGTTTCAGACATTAAAAATAAAATCTTTTCCAAAAGAGTTGACGTCACAATTCGGCTCCTTAAAAAAAGCACTCCCCCAATTTTTCCCCCTGCAATGATTTCAAAGACATTAAATCTTTTTCACTTTATAAATGATGATTTGTTCTGCCTCAACTCCCACAGGCTTTTATTTGCATTTCAAATTCCACAGGTTACACCAGTCGCCTTTTCAGAAAATGTAAACCAACAATAAGGCAGCAAATGGATTTTTGTGCATCTGGATTAAATAAAAAGCACAGAATGAATATGTTTAGAAAGAAGCCCAAGCAAGTTGATCTTTGCACATTTATCGTCCAACTGACTCTTTATCAATATGCGCAATGAAATGAGTAAGATATATACACATACAATGTACATTCCCCAGAAGATCCTAGTCTACTGCTGGGAGCTTATTAACGCTCATAATAAATGGTGCTGACTACAGACCCACACTTTTCAGTTAAAATACTGGGTCTCTATGGTCCTTAATTGCAGAGGTTAGCTTTTTTTTTCTTTTTTTTTTTCTTCCTTCCTTCCTTTCTTTTTTTTTTTTTCCTCCAGAAAACAACGGCTGATTGTCATGCCACCATCACAAACCTCTCATTTTAAATACCCCCCACTTGGCTAGCTTTTAACAAAGTTACCCATACAAAGTTTCTTAAAACTTGAAAAAGTGGTTTAATCCAAATGAGGATCGCAAGTACTTAGTATGCTAATTCTCACTTGAAATGAAAAAATGAGGCATTTTTTCCATCATGCATCCGCCCCACACACACATTATCTAACATTGTATTTTTTACTTTACATATTACCTATATACTGTATCTATATTAAGAAAAATAGCAGCTCCCATCCCCACCCCCAAACAGAGCTATTTTCATCTTCTAGTAGTAATTGCCACCCAGACATTGTCCTTCAAGCCCTTTTCAGCATTTCAGAGTCATTACATGAATAATTGTCTCTCCCCACTCCTGACTCGCCCCCCCCCACCAGTTTGCCCCAACTTCCTTTTAATAAGCCAAACACTACTTTAATGTCTGCTTCAGTTGTGTGCTCTCAGCTGATGAGATTGTAACTAGGGAAAGGGGGTTTAAAAAAAAATAGACCCGCACCCACACCCACAAACACATTCACAGGACATCAGGCGATTCATACACACACTGAATCAATACTATCAGCAAAGCCCTTAATAATTTAAGTGGTTACTCCAGTCTCGGAGCCCCATCACCCACCTTCATTAGCCCGAGCATTTTACTTTAAAGTCAGGCAATTTGCTCTTTGTTTCTTAATGGATGAATATTGCATCCAAGCTTTTTTCTCCCTTCTTCCCCCGTCGCCTTTGACGAAGTATACAAAGCGAAAGGCTTCTTCAAGCTCAGAGTCCCGTTCCCCCCCCCC
>NC_058130.1:582352535-582379048 GCF_016433145.1 Gracilinanus agilis
CTCTCTCTCTCTCTCTCTCTCTCCACCTCTCTCTCTCTCTCTCTCTCTCTCTCTCTCTCTCTCTCTCTCTCTATTGTCTATTGTTTTAAGGTTTTGTATAGCCATAGTTTGGTTTACTATGTCCTATGTCCTAGAATTCATATCTCTTAGTCTTGAATTAGCAATGAATTGATTCTGAAAATATCACTTAATAGCCTTTGGAGGTGGATGTATAAGCGATTCTGATATCTATTCATAGACCTTTATAATGGAACCCACTCTAGTTTATCCCTAGAACTGTCAGACTCCCTGGGAAATAATAGCTCCTTGACAGTTGTAGAGTTAAAATATAGGATTAATGATCAGCTTTTAATGTGCAAATAGGGTATTCAGCTTGCCTTTAACCTATCTTATTTAACTCAAATTCTCTGTTGAAACAGGAAGTGTTGGTTGATTCTCCAACTCAACATGGATCATTAACATCATGCATCAATCAGGCTAGTTTGGTGAGTCAAAATAGAAAATTGTATGAAAGACTCAACAAAAGTAACACATGGGTATCTCCACTAAAATGAAACCCAGATATCGGTCAAATTAATGATTAACTGAAAAAGCTACAAGGCCCCAGTTTCTCCCTAAAATAAAAATAGCTGGTTACCAACCAAGTCAAACTAAAAGAATCTCCTAGCCTTACATATAGCCAACTCCAGGAAGAATCAAACTTAAAAAAAAAAAAAAAAGAAAAGAAATCCTTTATTTAACTGTTTCTAGTAAACGATGATAACCTTTCAGTGAGCAGAAAGTGTTTTGGTTTTTTTTAAATGGTGATTTCCCTGGTTAACCACAGTTCAGTCTCATGTTTTCATTAAGAGCTTAATAACCTCTTTCTGTCAGTGGACCTTAAGAATTATATGGTAATTTTCAGTCATGACATCCTATTAAGAAAGTGCCCATGTATACAAAAATTAGACTATTTAGGAAGCATTATATAACATGTAATTGGAGAGCCTGCTTAAAATCGTAATAAACATGATTTCATCAAGTCAATTCAACATTTATTAAATGCCTACTGTGTGCAAACCTCAATGCTAGGTGCGAGGGCTCCAGAGATGAAATTAGACACTCACTGCCCTTCACAGACCAGAAACAAGGATATTTGTGTCATTATGATATGGTACATGTGGTTGTCAATTATTTCACAATAATTAGATTTCTTTCCAAAAATAGCAGATTAACAAATGCTATAACCCTCTTGCCTTTAAATTTCTCATGATGTTCCAGTGACTGTGATCTATAAATAGAGCCCTGAGATACTTTTAAAAATGTGCTTCTTTGGGAGTGATTCCTTTGACTGTTGGTAATATTATTATAGTAGGCACATGTCAGTCTATTCTGTGGAGCAGCCACATTCTAGCACGCTAACATGAAATGCGTACTGTATGATAAATCCGCCCCACTGTTTGTAGCCAGAACCGTTGTTTTTTTTTTTTTTTTCCAGTCATTCTTTATATCTCAGTATCCAGGCTAACAGGAAAAGTACAATTAAACTGCTTGGGAACCTTGGTCATAACAAACTGCTTCTAAATGGCCCCCAGGGGATTTCTTTTGTTATTTCAATAACAATGCCAATTTAAATGGATACCACTGATTTCTAAGAATCCAAAGCAATATATCCTTAATAGCCTCTGAGAAACCTAAGCCACATATAAATTAACCTCACAGATACTCTTTTCAATTCATTTAGAGAGATATATATGTAGCCATGGGAGGGAGAGTTTCTAATGAAGCACCTTTTAAAATTAATATGGCATTTACTGAGGCCAGTATACTGATCATCATTACTATAATAAAGGGAAAAAAAAATCATCAAACAGCTTTCTTGATTTTAACCAGCGAGACGCACGAGGGAAGTCTAAAATTCCAATTCTAGATTTAAATGAGGCGACGGTTCCTTGGAGTATCTCTGAAGGAGGGAGGGGGCTTTGGGTGATGGAAAAGAGCAAGGCAGATGTCACAAAAAGGGTTTTGTAGGACCAATACAGTCAGTTTCTCCATGCTGCGCGAGTTTTTGTTGTGGTGGTGGTTCTTATTAGCCTTGAATGTGTAATCAAGAGGCCTTTCCATATGTTCAAAGCTGCATTTGATTTAAGTGGAAATGTTATTCAGTCACAACAGCAAGTAGGTAGGTAAAGTGCTACTTGCCTGTGACATGAGGTTGGGGCGTCACTTCGTATTTCCTTTTCCATTTTGAAAACAAGCAAAGAAACTCAGTTCTAGAAGACTGAGTATATGGAAATTGATACGATAGACCAAAATGAACAGACCGCATCATAAATAAAATGATTACCAAGTTCACTATTGAAATTGAAGCCATTTGCAAATGAGATGATTCTCATCAGGCAAATAAATATTTTATTAATGGCTTTAAAACAAACACGGGCAGTGTTTTATATGCCCATTTTATTAAAAGTATTGTCTGTATATATCTTTAGAAAGATAAGAAAAAATGAAGCGAATGGACTTAACTTTTTATTTCTTGTGAGATTTGTTGGATTAAGTTAAGTAATATTTTGAGGATGAAGAGTCCCTTTCTTTCCTTGCCTGACCTCATACCTGCTTATTTAAGCCATCCACACTGGTATTCGGAGAGAAAATCCAATGCATGTGTGTGTATGTGCCTATAAGGATATGATGGCCCCTCTAGGAGATCTAATTTGATGCCAACAAAAGTATTGAAATATTTTGGCAAAAGACTATAAATTTTATTTTCAAAGCCTCGAATATATAATAATACTCCATGTGGTTTCATAGAATTAAAGAATTTATCCTCATTTATTAAAAATAATGTTAGGGTAGAAAGGGTTTGTTTGACTTACAGAGACTAAGGTGAAAATTAAGAAAACAAAGATTAAATTGATTTCAACAAATATTTTTTAGGTAGCTACTTAGATAATTACACCACTATGACCCTTGAAGAGAAATAAATGTAGAGTTACTTACAAGAAAATGCCAGGGAAATACAAAGTAGGAAACAATATACATTTAGTCAAGGCTGTAGAACACCCTATTGGGACTTTTTTGAAATTCCAGATATCTATAATTCCATGAAATCAATAGCAACACAATCCAACAACTGTCAAGTCTAACTCACAATAATGTGATTAGAAGATGATTGAGATGCCTGACGCAAGGTGTTTGATGCTCTTACACTGATGCTGAATTGAACCGAGAGGTTGTCCTAGGCAGCTGGCTGGGGTTTGCAGGCTTTACATCAAATAGAATTGAAAAAGCTGATGAGATCACAGCAAAATGCACACCCATGATATACGAGTGACAATTCACACAGACTCCAATTAGATTATGTCAGGAAAAGGCACTGAGATTTGTCATAGGGTCTGCCAGGCATAATCACCCAACTAATAATCATGTTTCTGTTGTTTGAAAAAGTTCAGATCGTGCTGAATAAAGGACAGATGCTACTATTTACTAAAATTGAAAGCGAGATCATGTGATTTTTTTTCTGTCGGTAAATCATTACAGCTCATTGTTTTTTTTTTAATTACTGACTCTTCTCTAGTGTGAACTTTCTATTATCATTCTTTATCAAATATTTATATCTTTCACTTTATTTTTTGGGATCATTTCCTTTGGAGGGCTATCAGTGTTTCTTTCACTGAAAATAAGACCATACTTAAAGGCACCAGCATACACAGAAGAGATTCTAAGATAAGGGAAAACTTAGTAGGCCATTTGAATGAATGGGTAGTGTTCTTATTTTAGAAACCATAAAGAGAACTGTGTATTAATTAATTAATTATTTTGAAAAAAGAAATTGCCCCTGTGAGTAGCTGTCTTGCAGTGTTAGTGAAGGGCCGATTATTATTCATTCCACACATAACAATATGGAGAGTGTTATCAGACTAAATGGAAAGAACTCCTCACTGATTCATTGCTTGTACTGTGCCCTTAGTTGTTGGCTCTACCATCTCTTCATTAACAACAAGACAGCTATCTGAGAACAGGGCTATTTTCACCAAAGAAGTACTAAATCATCCATATTTTCATTAGAAACTGGTATAGAGCCCCTGCAATCTGTACCAAATGTCCCCCCCTTTTTTTTTTCACGGATCAGTAACACGCAAATATACTTCCCTTTGCCTTTAGTTATCGATTTATCTATCGTTTATTTATTTATTTATTTGCTTGTTTGTTTGCTTGCTTATTTTTAAAGCAGTGTCGGCTTTCAGCTAGCTGTTTGCACTTTTACCTGTAATTAGATCAAGAAGAAGAAAGAGAACCTCAGCACCAACCCCTCTGACCCTGCACCCTATTGGCAATACCATTTGTTTAGTTAGTAATTCTATCTTTGCGGACTTTTAACATTCTATGGGTCTGTTGCCTTCTTTGTGTACTTAGCTGCATCTCCATGGCAATGGAAAAACATGATGCTGCAGATTGAAAAAGAAGGAGGCAAAAAACATAAAACACTGCCCTCCTCTCCAGGCCTCATAGGGAGGGGCTAAGCTAATTTATATGTCAAGTTAAGGGATGTTGGGGCTTAGAGATCAAAGAAGGTCAAAAGGGGGCTCGTGGAATGGGAGATATTTATTGTGTTTAATATAAGTACGAATGTGCCCAAGAAGAGAAATTGGGCCCTTAAAAGGCCAGTGGATTCTTCTTAGTAAAGACAAATAAAACACATTTGAATTTGTTTTGGGAAATGGGTAAATTGTTGAGGACTATATAAAGCAATAGTCGTGTTGCCACATCGAGGGAAGATAGTTAGCATTCTCTGCCACCGCTGCGCTCCCCCCACCCCTTCTTAATCCACATGTTTGTTGTCAGGGAAACAGAACATGAACATAGAAATATAGAAAGAGTGAGAACTTTAATAGGAATTGGAAACATTGGAAGATACTGATTAAAGTAAACTTTAGCAAAGCCCCTGGCATTCTACTCAGTGCTTCTTGAGGTTCTAGTCCAAGCTGCCTTTTAGGAAAAGCATTTATGCTCAGCTATTAATTATGAAGACCCTCCTAGTTGTTGAACGGCATTAATTTGACAAATAGAGGTATTGCTCATAGTAGAGAAGGGCTTTGTATTTTTGGGTCTCCATTAATGGAATGAGAAATAAGCCCTTAGTAGAATTGATATGATGAGGAATGACTTCTATTCTGTTAACCCAATTATTAGTTTTAATTGGGGCCAGGTGAACCATGGATAATTGAAATTCACAGATAATCCAAAAAAACCCTCTATTTAACCACTAACTTCACCCTTATATCCCCATCAAACCAATTAGAACAGTTAACAAATAGAAAAAAAAATAGATTGAATTGAATTTCACCTTTCCAAAGGCTACAATCTTAGTATCTCTTTTATTGAGCAAATTTTTAAAAAAATCAAACGATTGAAAATGTCCTGGAGAGTTTATAATCGGACCTAAATTTTTTTTTTGACGAAAGTTAATTTCTAGGTTAGCTGCTTAGGATTTGGAATACATTAAAAAAATAGAAATGATGTTATAAATAGCAGTTATGTTCCTAGGGTAGCGTGCAAAGGCCATTTGTTATCAGCGTGCTAAATCCCAGGTATTCCTAGGACACAAGCCATATACCCTGGATAACCCTGGCCTCCTCAGGATCACCAAGTTGTCTTCTACATGCTAGGGTCTGGAACTGGTCTAAACTACCGGAGGGCAAGGACTGCTGCAAAGTTAGTACAGACCCCATAGAAATTTCCCAAACGGAGGCCACTCAGAAGGTCACAGAGGAGGTGGCGCAGGGTGGCAGCCAGCCACAAGGCTGCAGTGGGCACCCATGCCCTGCAAGGTCTTCGTCTAGGGGTACCCGATGCCAGGTCCAGACCAAGTTGTCTGGATGGACTGGATTGACCATCAGTAGTTTGAAGAAACAGTTCGTACTCTAAATAACCTTTATGCAGAAGCAGAAAACCGTGAGGGCCAATCTTATCTTAAAGGCTGTTTAGCTTGTTCGACAGCACATACTATCTTTTTGTGCTTGGAAACACATTATGAGAAGGTTCTGAAGAAAAATCACCCAATATATTCAGGAACAGAATGAGAAGATATATGCTCTCTAGAGCCCACTTCTGACAGACCTGGTTGAGAGAGAGGACTTCTTGTTATTCAAATGGCCATTTATGAAGACAGAGGGTATGAGCAGTGGAAGATAAACCATGGAATCTAAGAGTCTATATCAGAATAGGACTCTCTTCCATCCACTGGCCAACTGGAGAGTGCCTCCTACCTCCTGGCCAAGTATTATTCTTTCGTATCTGCTCGACCTCAGGGTGCCATTTTATTCCAAGGACTAACTTTCTAAAATTTCACTTCTGGGGTGACTTCTCCTTGCTCAGTGTGTACCTTATTTCTTTAAACTGTCTAGGACTATAATCTTTATAGCTATTTCTGAGAAAAGAGAATGAAGCATTTCACTTTTAAAATTCAAAACAATTTAATAAAATGAGCTGTATAAATTAGCCCAATCTAAAATCCATTTATCTGCCACCAGGAGTATTGGTTGGGCTCGATATTTATGCTGTCATCTCAACCAGGTGGTTTTTTGATTTCAGCAGGTCATAGTCAGATCTGGTTTCATTTTTCCTGAATTGAAGAATGCCTTTTCTTCAGGGCAGGGTTTTTGATGAGGGGTAAGCAGAGTCTGTGGCCTGCTGATATAGCTCTCAAGCCTCAAGGAATTCAGTATTGCCAGAAGATATGCTTCTGCTATTCTCATACCAAAGATCATTGGAAAGATAATGCATAATGTTATTTGTTTTTAATGTAGCACTTATTGCTAAGTGAACCAGTATTTTGTGTGATTTCCAGTTACCTTAATTCTCCTTAGAGAATTTTGTATCATTACTGTGATGCCATGAACATTGGAGGAATTCTGGTATGTGCTGCTTGTTTTATTAAAACTGTGTAAGCACAATAAAGTGAATGCTAAACCATCAGACTTATAGATATCCTTGTTCTATCCCTTGATGTATAATAAGCACGTATAATGAATATTTTTCTTACTGCCTTATTATAAATATAACTTACTGGGAAAATAATTTGTTAGGAATACTACTACTATATGTGCTCAGTTTTAACTATTTCCACTGGTAAAACTTATAATCTATAAACATTCTTTGAATTCAATATTTGGGATACACCTAGATCTTAGAATTAGTTAAGGTAAAATAATATGCATAATTCCCAAGTAAAACTCCCCCAAATCTAAGTATTTGTTTTCCTTCTACTTATATTCTTCATGACAATGTTTCTCAAGACATTAAAATTAAGTTGATCATTATGGTTTGAGAGCATTATTCTTTGGAAATAGCTAAGAGACTTACTAGAAAACAATGGAAGAATTTAAAGTTCTACTTTCAGTGATATTGTAGGTGTTAATACTAGATCTCATCTTCCAGATTTAATTTCTTTTATGAATTTGTTAGTCATTCACCTAAATTCTAGAGGCTTGTTTAATTTTTAATTGTATAAAACCTTTCTGTTTTTCTATAGCCTGTAAAGATTTAATTTCTTTTGTGAATTTGTTATTCATCTAAATTCTAGAGGCGGCTTGTTTAATATTTTAATTGTATAAAATCCTTTTTTGTTTTTCTATAGCCTGTAATGGTATGTCTGCCTGCCTTTCATACCCATTGCAACAACTTTGTCCAAATAGTACTACATTAATAAAACTTTTCTTAGTTTAAAATAAAAAAGAAAGAAAAGAAAAAGAAATTTCCAAAGCTGAGCAGTTCTCATGGAAGAGTATGGGACAGGTTCCATCAATAAGGAGTAAAGATGAGGTTAAATAGGGTCTGATTATGCCCTGTAAGTTATAGAGTAGGAGAAAGCTCTAAGGGAATATGTCATGAAAAGTTTGAATGGGATGGCTCTGGCAGAAAATGGAATCAATGTGAGGGAATAATACAGAAAGGAAGAGGAAAGGAGCCAAATGTAGAATAGAAGGTCCTTGAGATCAGAGACTATTTTTTCTCTTTTGTCTTTGAGTTCCCTAGCATCTAACTCAGCACTTCACATATAGGCTCTTACTCTATTATATGTTGCCTTCCACCATTAAAATATAAGCCCCTTAAAAAGAAAGACTGGTTTCTTACTTGTATTTGTATCCCCAGTACTTATCAGAGTGCCTGAAATATAACAAGCATTCAAAAGATATTTATAAATTAACAAATGCTAAATATTGTTACTGTACAGTAAGAAGTTCTGATACAATGGAATGGCAAAGTAGGAGCCCCTCTACCATGGTTAAATCAAGTGTTTTACTGCCCCTGTGGTTGACTTCACAGAGATGATGTTTCCCATTCAAAGGACAGACTGTAACTATCTTGCTGAGACAAAGAACCTGGCACTTTCATTTAGGGGCAAGATCCCAGAGAACTATCCAAGAGAATGCATCCATTCAGCTTCAAAACTGTACCCTAGGTTGTGCTGAGTGTCAAACTAGCCCAGTCATAAATCAGGCAAGAGTTCTGGCTATGTAGCTTGCTTCCCACTTTTCTGAAAAGCAAGGGACAGAAGAAGCTAGGTGGTACAGTGGCTGGAAGGCTGGACGGCTGGACATGGAGCTAGGAAGACCTGGGTTTCAATCTGACCTCAGACACTTCTAGTTTAACCTTGTGACCCTGGACATCCTGATTTCCATCTGCCTTGTTTCCTTCACTGTAAAATGGGGATAATAATAGTTCCTACCTCCGAGGGTTGCTGTGAGTATGGAACAAGATTAATATTTGTAAAGTGCTTTACAAACTATTTGTCACATTTTAAATTAATTAATTTTAATTTTATTTTATTTTAAATATTTAATTATTTTATTAATATTTCATTTTATTAACATTATGATTAGAGAAGCCAGCACTGCTATTGACTATCTATGAATATCCATACTGATTATTTGAACATCCTTTTGTTATATCAAGGCATCATGGTACACTGGAAAAAAAACTGGCTCCGGAGTCAGAAAATGTGGATTCAAATCCTATATCTGATGTTTCTGTGACTCTGGCAGGTCATGTAACCTTCCTAGACTTCTCAGTTTCCTCCTCTATAAAATGAGGAAGTTGGGCTTGATGGACTCTCATGTTTTAAGAAGCAACATAATAAAATGGAGAGAGACCCCAAAAACAGATCTCTAGAATAAAGTCACCCTCACCCACCTCTTCAAGTTATCTAAAGCTCCATCCACTGACCTGGCATCAGGAGGAAGTATACAGCCTTTAGGAGACCCAGCTCAGGGACAGCCCTGCCCACTGTAATTATAAACGGCCCACTTCGTTGTGGTGTGACCCTGGGAGTAGGTACTCATTGGCAGTGGTGTCTGAGGCGAGTTCCAGAGCCTCCAAGGGTGTTTCTCCTTGGGTTTAATACTATCAGTTAGATATTTTTCACTAAATTCAATTCATTAAACATTTATTAAGCACCTACTTAGGATGAGCTAAGTTCTTGGCATATAAAAAGAGACAAGAGACAGACCCTTCCCTCAAGGAGCTCACAGCCTAATGGGAGAGACAACATGGGAAGAAATATATGTAAAATAAGCTCTATGCAGGATAAATAGGAAATAATTAAAAAAGGGAAAGCACTCGATTTAAGAGGGGCTGGGGAAGGCTTCCTGGAGAAGGTGGGGTTTTAGTTGGGACTTAAAAGAAGCCAGGGAAATCAGTAGTCAGAGATGGGGGTGTTTCATGTAGTGGGGAGAGCCAGAGAGAGAGTGTTTGGAGCCAAGAGATGGAGCATTTTGTCCATGAATCGACTGGATTGAAGAGTGTGTCATGGCTATAAAGTGTAAGAGGACTGGAAAGGTGGGGGGAGGGAGGAGAGAGAGGGTTTACATTATTAAGGGCTTTGAATCCCAAACAGAACATTTTGTATTTGATCCCAGAAGCAATAGGAAGCCACTGGAATTTACTGAGTAGAGGGAATGACATAATCTGATTTGCCTTTTAGGAAAATCACTTAAGGTCTGTCAAGCGAGTATTATTTTTAGGACAGGATGGAGACAAACTTTTATTTCTGAACTTCTAATCATATACTCAGTACTTTTTCTGTTATTAAATAAAATCATGGCCAAAAAATGTATAGAAAACATTTATGTAGCCCTCAGGGTCTGTGTTAGAACTCGTCATGCTCAGAAGCCTAGGGGACACATATAAAACACAAAACTAAAAATAATTTAAAATAATATCCTCTTCATTTGAAGATGTCACTCTGAAAATCCGAAAACAAAGTAATTACAAAAGCAGTTGTTGGACTTGGGGCCATGAAAACGTGAGTTCAAATCCTGACTCGGATACTATTTAGCCAAAGACCATCAATTCCTCCCCCTTCCTCCTAAATTATTTTTGTAATTTCTATAAATACACTTTTGAGGTATATTTTGTATTCATTTACATATATATATGGGTTTCCCCTGAGAGAATGTAAGCTTCAGGCAGGCATTTTTTATTTTTGTTTTTTAGTGCTTATCACAGTGCCTGGCACATAGTAGATACTTAATAAATGCTTGTTGGCTGATTCATTAGAAAAGAGGAGGAAAGAGGAAGAGAAGAAGAAAAAAAGAAAAAGAGAAAAAAATCACACTCTCACCCTGTCATTGGTATAGGTGTGGAGGGTAGATAACAACTGAAGCCACATACTTCCCAGGAGTTTCAGGGACTCCACCCATACCTGCTGTAGTAACTTATTTCATGGAGTTCTGTACTTCCTTCAGGACTAGGTACCCTTATCAGACCAACCTATCTTTGTAGACACTGACTGCTGCTGTGTGTGCCAGCCAGAAGGGCTGAGGAGCTTCCAGGGGCTCAGCTAAAGTGAACTGCTTCTCCATCCCATTGGGTTTCCTCATTCCTACAGTCTGCTTCTGATTCCAGGATCTCTTGCAAGTCAATTGTGCTTGTAGTTCTGTGTAATCCCTGGGAGGCTCTGAAGCCAAAGAAATGAATATATTTAAGGAAAATTGTTGGATTATAGAGACATCAATCTCTAAGTGACTCAAGAGGCCATCTAGACAGGATCAGGATATTTATTGATGGTAAGTTCTAAAGAGACAGCCTGGAGTCAGAAAGACCCCTCTTCCTGAGTTCAAATCTGGCCTCAGACACTTCTTGGCTGTGTGTCTCATGGCAAGTGACTCAATCTTATTTACCTCAGTTTCCTCATCTTTAAAATGAGCTACAAAAGGATATGGCTAACCACTCCAGTATCTTTGCCAAGAAAACCTCAGAGGTGGTCAAGAGTCAGACACAACTCAACAACAACAACAAATAATGTGCTAAAGATCAGGCTTGAGAATTACAAGGCTGGTCTTCCTGAACTAAACTTAATTCCCTCTCATGGGAAAGATTGCCCTGCAGTGGGCATCTTTGTGAGATCCTGAACCAGATGCTAAAAAGTATGCCCCACCCATTATACTATGGAAAGTGCACATGATACCAATTTCTCTTCATTTTAGAGTCAGAGACAAAAACTCTTTTCTTCATAATTTATACAGTTTAATTCATGATGCTGTAAGCAATTTTTACCTTTGAGCATGAAAAAACTTTATTAATAAATAATACCACTCTGAAGGGATCACTCTCAACTCCTATCATAAATGGAAGGATTTCTCCATCTTTAATAAATATTTGAGTTAATTTTTCATTCGATTTCTTTTCTTCCCTCAAAATATTTAATTATTGTTTTTGTTTTATACTGTGGTCATTTTGCCTTAACTAGTCCCTCACATTTGAGCTCTCCCTGATAACAAAGAAAAACATTTAATGGGATAAGAAAGGAATAATCATTGTCTAGGACCTACTATGTGCCAGCCACTGGGCTACAGTTTATAGATGGTATTTCATTTGATCCTTACAACAATCCTTCAAGATAGGTGCAATTATTGTTCTCACTTTACAACTGAAGAAATTGAGGCAAACAAAAGTTTGCCCAGAATCCCACAGTTGGCATCGGAGGTTGTATTTGATTCTGATCCTCCTGACTCCATGCCTAGTGCTCCATGCCACTAGCTACCTTTTTAAGGGAAGAACAAACAATACAGCAATCTCTCTTAAGATATAACACAATCTACCTCCACCTTTGTCCTAAGAAGATATGTTTCATCATCAAGTCTCCAGGATGCAGATTAGTCTTTTAAATTAATTGAAATCCAATGCCTTTTAACGTTTTTCATTTATGTTATTGTAGCTATTTTAAGTATTATTCTCTTCCTTCTGCTTACATTGCTCTGTATCATTATAGATTTGTCTTCCCATGTTTCACTAAATTCCTTACTTTTTTTCTAATAACATTTCTAATGACACAATGATGTTCCATTACATTCACATGCCAAAATAGGTTCAGACATTCTCCAAACAATGAACACTTCCTTTGCTTCCAGTTTTTTTTAATATCAGTAAAAATATTGTTATAAATATTTTGTGCTATTATATTGCTATAGATATTTTGGCATTTATTTTTGACCTAAGGGTATATGCCTAGTACTGAGATTGGTGGTCCAAAGGGTGTGAACAATTTTAAAATTGTTTTTCACAGAAATTCAAATTATTTTCCAGAAAGGCTAGACCAATTCTTATTCAACAATTTATTGACATATGTTTACTTCCTTTTAATTTGCTCTTTATTTTGAATTTAGATTTAACTGACCAATGATTTGACTGAATACAGTAGATTTTTAAAAGACTGTTATGCTGGTAATCAGTCAAATATTTTTTTCTTAAGATATCATGATTTTCATTTTTAAGGTTATTTGGGCTTGTTAGATTCTGTGCTAACTCTTTGTTTTTGTTTTTTAATTTACAAATATTTTGTTTTTTCAAATTATATGTAAATTTTTTTAACATTAAAATTTGTTTTGAATTCCAAATTCTACTTGAGAAGGCAAGCATTTAATATAGGCCATATATGTGCCATCATGTAAAACATATTTCCATATTATACTGTGAAAGTAAACATAAGTCAACCTGCACCCCTGCCCCAAGAAAAATAAAGTTTAAAAAGGATGCTTCAATCTTCAATCTGTATTCAGACCCTGGTAGTTCTTTCTTTGGAGGCCAATGGCATTTTTCATCATGAGACGTTTAGAATTGTATTATCATTGTATTTCTGAGATTAGCTAAGTAATTCACAATTGATCATCATACAATATTATTCTTATTGTGTACACTGTTCTCCTATTTCTGCTCACTTCTCTTCATGTAAGTTTTTACAAGTTTTTCTAAATCTATCCTGCTCATCATTTCTTATAACACAATAATATTCCATCACATTCATATACCTCAACTTGTTCAGCCATTCCCTAATTAATGGGCATTTTCTCAATTTCCAAGTCTTTGCAACAACAAAAATTGCTGCTATCTATCTATCAATCTATCTATCTATCTATCTATCTATCTATCTATCTATCTATCTATCTGTCTCTCTCTNTCTATCTATCTATCTATCTATCTATCTATCTATCTATCTATCTATCTGTCTCTCTCTGTCTCTGTCTCTCTCTATCTATCTACCCATCTATCTATATATGTGTGTGTGTATGGGTATATGTGTGTGTGTGTGTGTGTATAATTTACAAATAGTGTTCTTTTTCCTTTTTCTTTTTTTAAAAATTTTGGTTACAGACCTAGAAGTACTATTTTGGGGGTCAAAAGATATGCAGAGTTTTATAGACCTTTGCGCATAATTACAAATTGTTTCCCAGAATGGTTGGTTCAATTCACAAATCCACCAATAATGCATTTGTGTCCCAATTTTTCCAACATCCTAGTAATCCTAGTCAATATCTGTCATAGCCAATCTGATAAGTGAGAGGTGATAGAGTTGTTTTAATTTACATTTCTCTAATTAAAATGATGTATAATTTATAATATTTATATGTTTATTTTTTACCATAGCTACCTAGCTTAGTAGATTAGGAACCAGGCCTAGAGACATGAAGTCTTGTGTTTAAACCTGGCCTCAGACACTTCCTAGACATTGCCTAGCCCTTACCACTCTTCTACCTTGGAACCAATACACAATTTATTTTTGATACTTAAATTTTGGTTTTCTCCTTTTTAAATCAAATTGATCAGCAGATTATCTTTTTTATTTTTATTTTTCATAAAACCAGGTTCTTATTTTATTAATCAATTTTTAATTTAACAATACTTTAAATGTAATATTTTAATTTACTGGTTTAATAGTTTTTATTATCTTCAATTTTATAATCTCTCATTTGATTTTCAGAATTTCCAATTTGGTGTTTAATTGGAGATTTTAAATTTGTTCTTTTTCTAGTTGCATGCCCAATTATTGATGTGCTTGTTCTCTATTTTATAAATGTAAGCATTTAGAGATATAAATTTTCCCCTAAGTACTATTGTTTTATTGCTATCATTTTAATGAAATTATTACCTATGATTTATCTACAAAATTATCTATGATTTGTTCTTTGACACATTCATTATTTAGGATTAGATTATTTAGTTTCTGATTAATTTTTAATCTATCTTTCCATGACTCTATATTGAATAGTAATTTTATTGCATTATGATCTAAAAAGGAGGCATTTAATATTTCTGCTTTTCTGCACTTGGTTGTGAGAATTTTATGCTCTAATATCTGGACAGTTTTTGTGTAGGTTCCATGTACCACTGAATATATTTCTTTCTCTTTTCATTCAATTTTTTCCAGAGTTCTATCTTATCTAACTTTTCTAAAATTCTATTTATCTCTTTAAATTCTTTCTTATTTATTTTTGGTTAGCCTTATCTAGTTCTGAAAAGGAAAAGTTGAGGTCTCCCACTTCTATTGTTTTATTGTCTGTTTCTTCCTGTAACTCAAACTTTCCTTTAAGAATATGGATGCTATGCCATTTGGTACATGTATATTTAGCATGGGTATTCATTGACTAGGTACCTTTTAGCAAAATGTACGTTCCTTGCTTATCTCTTTGAATTAGATTTATTTTTGCTTTTGCTCTGGCTGGGATCTTTAGCTAAGCATAATAGATTCTGCTCTGACCCCTTACTGTTACTTGGTGTTTACTTTTCTGCTTCAAGTGTGTTTTTTATAAAGAACCTATTATAGGATTCTGATTTTTAATCCACTCTGCTATCTATCCACATTCACAGTTATGATTGCCAACTATATTTCCCTCTAACCTGCTTTTTTTCCCCCACTCTGATCTTTCATTCTTTGATCTCATTCTTTACTCCCCTCCACCTGCTCCACAGTCCAGAAACAGAGCCTTTCTTACTGCTTCTTGAACACAACACCACAATTCCTGACTCTATGCTTTTCAATGACTATTCTTCATGCCTGGAATACTCTCCGATTTCCTTGGTCTGTTTCATGACTCAGATAAAATCTCATATTCTCTAAAAAGATTTTTCCTGATAAGTATGTGCTTTCTCCCATTTTCTTCTCCATGTCTGCTCTCTAAGATTATCTTCCATTATGACTATATGTATTATTATCACATAATTGCATATATATATATATAATATATATATATGTTCTTTTTTGTATGTGCTCTAACCCATTAGACTATGAGCTCCTAAATGGCTGGGACATCTTTTTTTGACTTTCATTGCATTTCCAAACCTTAGTATAGTCTCTGGCACATAGTAAGCACTTTTAAAAAGCTTTTTTACTGACAAATTTATTTTTGTTATCATCTTAAATTCCTGCTTTGCCAATGAAGTTACCAAGTACCCAGGTATACTGAGATTAGATCTTGTCAAATTCTCTATTCTTTATGGTGGTTTTTGCCCTTAGAGTTTGTTTTTGTTTTTGTTTTTTTGGTGATACTTTTGCTCCTCATAAGCACAACATGGCAAGGTGACCAAGTATCCAATAAAATCAGGTTTATAGCACTGTTGTTTGCACAGTAGAATCAACTCTGTCAACTCTTTTATTCTCTTCATCAAGGAGAAACTACAAAATATTCTTTTATTTGGAAAACCCACGAAAAAGCCCAATAATTAAGATCTCATGGATTTACAGAATGTCCATTTTTCGAGGCCTAACTTCATTTTTTGTCTCCCCACGATGTATCTTAAAGACTCTAACTTGTCCCTATAAATAAAATATTCTTATCAAAAGCACATATTCTCTAGAATTAGCTGAGTAAATTATGTTATCTAGATAAACTAAGGTTTCCTATTTAAGCATTTCTGAAGAAATGCTATTTGTAACTTTTCAGAAAGTGACCAGCATGTTGCAGAGTACATATATGACATAACATAGAAGACAGCTCAAACTGAAGGCTATCTTCTATTTATTATCCTTATACTTGTTATACTCCATTTAATCATTATTTAAAATTTTTTCATATCAACTTCAATTAGATTTTCAATAAATATTTGTTGAAATGAAATGATATTAGTTCAAATATGCCTCTGATGTTTATTACCTGTGTGACTTTCCTTGACCCTCAATTTTTTTAATTTGTAAAATAAAAGTATTGAATTTGACCTCCGAGACATCGTTCAGCCCTAGATCTTAAGAATTTTCTTTGTAACTTGTACCATCAGCTCAAAGTGAGGTGGAGTGGAGTGGAGTAGAGGGTGAGCTGGCCTTAGAATTGTGAAGATGTGAGTTCAGCGGCTTCCTTTGATGAGCAAGGGCTCCATGACCTGCCAAGTCACTTAACTCAAGATTCTATTCTTCTAAAAAATCTGAGTTAGTAAGTGGCAGAGCTGAGATTCAAACCCAGGGTTTCCAGGTCAGATTCTTAGATTCTTTTCACACTATCAAACTGGGTGTATTTGATTTACATTCCTCTAAAATGAGTGGAATGGCCAGACAAGGCATGTTGGTAAACACTTCTGATTCCTGTTCCTAGGGGCTAAGACTAGGGGATCTCAAGCTGCAGTTGAACTAATCTAATAAGATCACTAAACTAAATCCAGCATCAATATTATTAGCCCTCCAGAAAAAATGGAGGTTAGGAAAAGATAGAAGATAAGGATAGAAGCTTAGAGGTGGCTTGTGGTATAGGGGACAGAGTGCTTGGCTTGGGGCTATGAAGATCTGAATTCAAAAATAGCCTCAGACACTTACTAGTTATTTTGCTATAGACAAGTCATTTAAATTATCTTCTTCAGTTTTCTCAACTGCAAAATGGGGATAACAATAGCCTCTAACTCATAGGGGAGTTGTGAGAATCAAATGAAATAGGATTTTTTTTCCAGAATATTTAGCCTAGTGCCTGATATAAAGTAGACATTATATAAATGCTTATTTCCTCCCCAAGAATAAGTAAACCCATTCAGGTCAGAAACAGAGCAGGTTAAAGTTCCAAAGCAGATCTGTAGGGAGATTGAGAGAGTAGCCCTGTATTCCAGGCTGGATGAGATAAAGATATTGTTGTTGTTCAATTGCTTCAGTCATTTTCCACTCTTTATAATCCTATTTGGGGTTTTCTTGGCAAAAATAACTGTAGTGGTTGGCCATTTCCTTCTTCATCTCATTTCATAAATAAGGAAATGGAAGCAAATAGGATTAAGTGACTTGCCCAAGGACCCAAAGCTAGTAGGTGTCTGAGACCATATTTGAAGTTGGGTCTTCCAGACTCCTGCCACAGTCATCTATCTATTGTACCACTTTGCCTCCAGGATAAGGATAGCCAGTTTCGTTCATTCATTCATTTTTTTTTTTGAGATAAAGATGGCCAATTTCATTCATTCATTCATTTATTTTTTGAGATAATGAATCAATGAATAGGTAGAAAGATGAATGGATAGTAGAAGACAGAATAAATAGAATACAGGATGTGAGACTTGTTCCCTAAACCTTTTTAAAGAGTTTTTGTCACTATCTACTAGTGGAAATATATTGTTGAAAGGGATTTGGAATCACTATTTATCCCAAAAGAGATATCTAAAGAAGTCTATGTAATGGAAGGGAGATGAAGGAAATCATATTTTTATGATACTAATAGACTAAGCATACTCTTTTTTTAAAAATAGGAATTATAGTAAAAAGGAAATAATATACAGTACTACAAGTGAGAAAATACTTTCAGAAATCTCCCAGATAGATTCATTGGAGATGGTGAAAGGCAGCTGGTTTAGAGTTACTATAAACTGCTGTAGGCAATTGAATGTAATGTTGGTTATACTTGAAATTAAAAGTAAAAGTCCAAGAGGGTGTGCATTTAATTCCTACTCAAAGATTTCTTGTTTTCTTTTGATAGTGATAACCATATGCTTGGAGACCACTTGTTTATTTGAAAAACAAGAGATGTTTGCATTTTCCTGATTGCTACTCAGAACTTGTTTATTTCGATGTTAAATGATCTCTTGCACAGCATAGATTCCTCTGAACAGGAAATATTTACTATAGGAGATATTACCACTTTTTCCCACTAAGATCAAGTATGCAGGTCCAGTATTAATTAATTTTCCAAAGAGTAGTTTGTTATAAATAGTTTTTAATATTAAGGATTCACTATATCATAAAGGGGTGAATGAGTGACTAAATATGTATCTTTATGACCTTTAAAAGTCTGCAATAAACCAACTTTAAAAATTCAGGTAGAGGGGCAGCTGGGTAGCTCAGTGGATTGAAAGTCAGGCCTAGAGACAGGAGGTCCTAGGTTCAAACCCGGCCTCAGCCACTTCCCAGCTGTGTGACCCTGGGCAAGTCACTTGACCCTCATTGCCCACCCTTGCCACTCTTCCATCAAGGAGCCAAAACACAGAAGTTAAGAGTTTAAAAAAAAAGATAAAAATTCAGGTAGAACAACTCAAATTAAGATTTTTAGAGCACTATCAACTCCTCCACCCTGCTCACAGATATTATTCTTGATTACTAGTAGGCCTGTTAAAGACATATGCTGTGATTTGTATAATTTGGGTATCTAATTGATATTATATATGGAATTGACTACTGTGAATACTCTTTAATATATAATAAAAAATAACCAGAACAAGCCTGTTTTAAAATCCAATATATAAAATCCTGGAAATGGGTTTCTCTCCTTTTATTTTCTTGTAGTCAGTCACAGAGTATATATTAAATATTGTCTATACTTAAATATACGTAAAGGCCAGGCATTGTTTTATACCCTAAGGATATAAATGCAAGCAAAAAGACAGTCCTTGCCTCAAGGAATTTGCACTCTAATAGGGAAGCCATCACATAAAAGGGAACTAAAAAGGAGAGAGAAGGTTGAAGATACCCAATAGGGTGGCACAGTAGAGAAAGTCCTGTGGAATGAATTAGCAATATAGTTTAGAGAAGAATGAAGATATCTTTGGCCTCAACCTCTTTCTTAGAGTCCCCAAGAACCAGCCAATTGGGAGGTAAACACTTAATGAATCCTTGTTGAATTGAATGTTTCTCCACCGGGTAGGTGAAGGGCAGCATAGCTAGACAAAGCATGGTGGTGAACACCTATGATTCCTGTTACTGGGAAGGCTGAGGCTGACGGATCTCTTTAGCTCCAGAGTTTTGAGATGAAGTAGGATTAATCCAATGGAATCATTGAGTTAATGCAATCGTTAAGTTCGATGTCAAGTTGGCTGATTCCCCCTGAAAGAGAGTAAGCAAGGAAAGGACCTAGATTGCATGAGAAAAGAGGCTTACATCCTATTCCTCATCTTCACATCTATAAATTTGTCTAAGTACCTCTGCTCTTTCCTATTTCTTTCTTTTCTATTTTTCTTCTTTCCCCCAAGTTATTGATTCTGTTGCTCCTACTATTATCTATGTATGAGTCATTTTAACATCCTTAATGAGGTTTCCCATGAAAGAAAATAAGTGACATAATTAGTACTGTCTTTAAAATGATAGTTATTCTAGAGTAAATACCCATGTATGTTTACCAAGCTCAGAGAACCATGATCTACTAGAAGGTATCTTAGAGGCACCTTGGTCTCTCCTCCTTATTTTAGAATTAAAGAAGGAAAGACACTAAGTGCCCTGCCCAAGATCATAGAGGTTGTCAGGAAAAGGGCAGGATTTGAAATTAAGTCCTCTGAGACAAAATCTTTTCTCCTTCCTACTACATCATTATGTCCCTCATCAGGGAACCATGTCACCCACATAACTATTACTCTATTTATACGTACTCATATTCATTTAATTCAGGTGACTACTTTTCTGCCTATATTTCTGGAGGTACTCAAATTTTCATTAGAGGCAAACTATTTGTATTTTAAACTTAGCCTTATTACATTTAAATTAATCTTTTAAAAAAGAGTAGCAATGTAATGAATAATCTAATGCATATATTGTGAAGAACAAGCTCCTGAGAATAAACTGAGAGAATGATGGCAAGTTTTATTGAAATAATTTGAATTTCTGCAGGGGTTCCATTTTTTTGGCCTTCCTACTTCTCTAGAAAATAAATCTATTTTTGGTCCATTTTTAGCATTGAATTTAAGAGCAGGGCAGGAATAACAATGAATAATAAAATAAAATATCCAGGCTCAAGGAATATAAGATGTTTCATATTCTTCCATACAAGAACAATTACACCTTTGACTGATTTTGAAACTTTTTTTTTATTCACCAAATTTTAAAGAGCTTTAAAGAGAAGCTTCTATATCTACATCTTATTTGAAAAATAAAAAAAAAACTCTAGAAAATATTGTGATTTTTCTCTCTGTGTCTTGTGAAGAAAGAGCAAAGCTGCTCTGGCAGTTTCGTTAATGATTAACCAGTACTTGTGCAGCAAAGATACTTCATTTTAAAAAAATGGACCTTCTTAGATTGCAAAGGAATCTCTTTGATGTAAACTTATAAAGTAGATTCCCTCCCTTTTTAATTCCTTTTGTAGTGTGATCTATTATAGCATTAACATACTATTAAGAGACTGTACTCCAAGACAGGAAATCCTGGCTTTAAATCCCAGCTTTGACCACATACTGCTGAGCTACCCTGAACAAATCACTTAAACACTCAATGCTCCAGGTACTCAAGACTCTAAGTTCTAGAGTAAATATCCATGTATTTTTACCAGGCTCAGAGAACCTTCACGTGGAAGGTACTTTAGAGGCTACCTGCTCTGAACTCCTTTTTTTACCACTGAAGCAAGCGAGACACTAAAAAATTAAGTGCCTTGCTCAAGATCATACAGGTAGTAAGGAAAAGAGCTAGGATTTGAACCAAAGCCTTCTGGGACATATCTTTTGACCCTTCTGTTACATCATAGTGCCCCTCATCAGATGCTAGAAGAAGTTTACTTACTAGAAATTTTCTATAGCAATGAAATCACACATCCGCCTCTTTGCCAAAATGTGGATTATAATTTATACAAAATGATAAGGTTTCTATAATATATATAATTTCTCTCAAATAAGGCATCACATTTTAAGGACTACTTATAAAGAGACAGGCAGAAAATCATACCTGAGAAGCACTAATCTGAGCAGATGTTTAGAATTCATTTATTGTCATTCTTTCCAAGTGTTATTTTTCTTATATGTGGTTGCTAAATCTCAAGACAACTGATGAGTCAGAATTACATCCTGTGTAAATATCCAGGGAATTCACATGACACGATCCTTCCTCAATCTTCTTATTTAAATATCAGAAGTGATAACACTCTTGCTTTGAAAGGGTGACCCTTCAACTCATGACCTGGACTGTATTTCTTTCTACTTTAAAGACAAGTCTTGCTTTCACTCCATTCTTGACATCTTTTGTCTCGACAAATACTCCTTGTCTTAAAATCTCTTTCCTTTTGCTGAGAGGTATGACTAATTTCTTAGAAACTGCCTTTTGATCCCAATGCACCGTCTAGCAACAATCCCATGTTTTTAAGCTCTTTTATTTCTAAATGCCATAATTTATTTATTTATCCTTGACACTCATTTTCTCCTCAGTAATAGTCGTCTGGCTAGACCAGTGATGGGCAAACTTCTTTAAAGAGGGGGCCAAAGGAAAGGAAATGCTTATCTGACAGTCTGTTTCGAAGGCAACTCTTTCGAAGTTTCATTGCATTGTATCCTACTCATTCTATTCGTCAGATTAGGAATAATATCACCTGGACGGATAGAACATTTCAGGGGGTTGCATCTGGCCCACTAGCCGTAGTTTGCCTGTCACTGGGCTAAACCATTCTGACTTTTCCTTAAAAAAATGGACAAACGAATCTCCCAAATTTCCAAGCTAAATCCATTAATTTTTCTTTCATACCATTCTAGATCCCTCCAGAGCTACTAACAATAATATTCAAGAGACATGTAGGTAGAATAGTGGATAGAGCCTAGGATGTGGAATCAGGAAGATATGAATTCAAATTTTGCTTCAGATACTTCTTACTAGCTTGGCAAATCACTTAACCTAAACTCAGCTTCTATTTTTCTCATCTGTAAAATGGGAATAATAATAGCACCTACCTCACAGAGTTTTTTTGGGAAAAAATTATACAACATATGTAAGGCATTTTTCAAACCTTAAAGTACCATATAATTATTAGCTCTATTAACTCCTTCCTGAAACCTTGGGCTCCTCACAACAAAGTCTTGAGGCAATCTTTTGTTCCTGACCATTACTGCCCTCAGTTATTTATTTATATTCTAAAGTCAAGGCAGGGCATATATAAACAGTTTAGTCTTATAATCAAATCAACTGAACAAATCAATCTGGTACTTATTTAATGATATGCATAATCATTACAGTGCTATATAGTAATTAGGCAGAAAGTAAGAGGCTGAAGTAAATGACAGTAATTAGTATTACTTTTAAACAGCCAAACCAATTTCTTACAGTTTTCTCTTCTTTTTATTTTTTCCAGCATCTATAATTAGCAACAATGTCAACAATTTTCCCTGATAGCACGAACAGTTTAATCCTTATCACACACCCACAACTCATCCACTGAAAGTGTAAGAGTCCTGGTTTCAAGGACCCAACAGCTGGGTTCCCTTTAGGCCCTCCCAGTTCTTCCCACCATACATGTCTCAGGGCTGAGATTTCTTACACTCCTTCCTGTGCCTTCCCCATCCTCTGAGGACCCCTGAAGAGGGCATTGACTTTTCTTCCTACCTCTCAGTTGTCCCTGCGGCCACAGACCAGTGCTTAAAGGCTCACTTAGAGAATAACAACGTGACAGTAGGATCACCACCATCACCATCATCCCTATCTACGCCAGTAACAACAAACCACTGTGCCAAGTGCTTAATTATAAAAACCCTAAAAATCTGTATTCTCAGGGATCTTAAAAGATAGGTGGGAGGATGGGATATATATATATATATATATATATATATATATATATATATGCATGTATGTTACAATGTAAGGTAGTATATGCTCAATGCCAAATGAGAGTAAAGACAGAGGAGGGAACATTTGTTGGGGTTTGGAATGCTCCAAGCAGGATTAAAAGAGAATAGATATATTACTTCAGGCTAAACTTAGACAAGCAGAGAGTAAATAGAACATTCTAAGCATGAGAAATGATGGGAGCAAAGGAAGAGAGGGAGAAATGCTCATGCTGCAATAATAATAACTAACACATAGAGTGCTTTAAAGTTCCCAAAGTGTTGGATCTCATTTGATCCTCACAGCAAATGTGTGAAGTAGGTGCTATTGTATAATAATAAGAGAGAGACAAAGAAACAGGGACAGAGGCAGAAACAGAGAGAGTAAGAACTACTGGGGGAATCAAGAAAGGCTTCCTTAGGAAGCAACACTGGAGCTAAGCTTTGAAGGAAGTTAAAGATCCTAAGAGACAGTGAGGAGGGAATAAATTCTGGGTATCTGAGACAACCAAGGCAAAGACACTGAAATGGAAGAAAGATGTTAAATATGGGGATGATCAGAAAATAAGGTTGGTATGGTACATTAAAGTCTTTAATTAAAGGTTAAGAAGTTTGGACTTCATCTTTAGTGAAGGTAGATGGGAAAGAGGAGTTCTAAGAAGAGGAAAGGATGAGAGATGGAGCAGCAATTGTAGTTAGTCTAGGGATGGGGAAAGATATTGAAAAATGGTTCTGAATTCCTGGAATCCAGGGCTAGAACATAGGGTAGCATGAAATTATAGAAGCACTTCAGTTCCAGAAAAATAACTTGAACTTTATTAGGGAACCTCTGAAATTTTAGAACAGAGAAATAATTTGACCAAAACCATATATAAGAAAAATGATAATTCTCCTAGGTGTGTGAAGAATGGGGAGATGGACAAAAGAATTACCAGAGAAGATATGGATCATGGAAGTAAGAAGACCTATCAGATTATATTTATAGTTCTAGTAGGTGGTGATGAAGCCTAGTGCTAGTATATTATGTATGTGGGTGTATAAATATATGTGTATACAGTATACATATATAGTATTATATTATACTATATGTATAAATATATAAGTATAAATAGATCTTTAGATATGCAAAGATTCTAACCAGATAAACTAGGTTAAGAGTGGCACTGACTAAAATAGTGCACATAAAGAGAGAAGTGAGGTATAATATGCTCAGTTTGGGAAATGTCAAATTTATGGGGATGATGGGGTTTCTAGTTGAAAATACCCATCTAGAGCTCAGAAAAGAGGTCAGGTCTAGAAATATATTTGTTATTTGTTTTCAGAGAAGTAATGGTCAAGCGATTAAATGAGCTTTCCAAGGGAAAGAGTATAATATAGAGAAAAGGAGGCCAAGGACAGAATTTAGGGGCATCTTGAAGGTCTATAAAGTGAATTGAGAACACTAAAAAGAAGACAGCAGGAAAAGTTGATAAACACATATATAAAAGTCAGAAGATTGTGGTATGTCTGAAGCCAAAAGAAGAGAAACAATCTAGAAGGATGAGGTAATCATCAGTGCTAAAGATTACAGAAAACTCAAAGAGAATGAAGTCCTAAAAAATAACATTGTAGAACTTAGTGATTTCAAGATTGCAGATGACTTTTAAATAAGGAGTTTTAGTTGTCTTGTAGGATTTAGAAACCTGATTTATGGGGTTACTTGTTACCTCTGGGCATATATTTAGCAAGGCAATGTGACATAACAGATTTGGGGTTGATTAGAAAACCTGAGGAAATGAGTGGTATGGAGTTATATAATAAGAAACTTAACTTTCCTCAATTTTTATAGCCCATTACTGAGGAATCTAAGAGATCTAAACTTCTTTAAGATATTTGTCAACTGGTTATAAAACCTTAAATAAGAAAAGGCCTCAGAAGTTCTATAATCCAACCAGCCTAACTGTCATGACAATTCCCTGCCTGAAGACCTCGAGTGAGGGGATGTGGAAAAGCAGAGACACTAATATATTGTTGGAATATATTGATCCAACCATTTTGGAGAGCAATTTGGAATTATCCTCCAAGTGTTATAAAACTATGTATCCTTTTTGACCCAGTAATGCCACCATTAGATTTATTTCCTAAGGTCATCAAGGAAAAAGGAAAAGATTTTATATGTTCTCAAATATTTATAGCAGCTCTTTTTGTGGAGGCAAAAAACTGGAAAATAAAGGGATGTCCATCAATTGGAAAATGGCTGAACAAGCTGTGGTATGTGACTATAATGGAATACTATTGTGCCATAAGAAATCAGGAACAAGATGATCACAAAAATAGTTGAAAAGATTTCTATGAAGTGATGCAAGGTAAAGTGAGCAGAACCAGGAGAACGTAGTACACAATAACAGCAATAATACATGACAATCGACTGTGAATAACTTAATTATTATCAACAAGGCAAGGATCCAGGACTGCTCCAAAGGACTCATGATGAAGAAGGATATCCACCCCTACAGAAGGAACAGAAAATCTGAATGCGAATTGAAACATTATCATTCTTCTCTTTATTTCCTCCAAGAATTTTTCTCCGGTGTAAGCAATATGTGTCTTGTTTTACAACATGGTGAACAGGGAAATATATGTTATGTGATAATACATGTACAACCTAGATCATATTACCTGCTTTCCTTAGAAGGGGGAAGAGAGGAGAGGAAATGCAAAAAAAAAATTAGACAGGTTTTTAAATATAACAAATGTGAAAATTTGTTTCTCTTAGATGAACATATTTATTATAATTTATTACATATGTATTATATGGTTATGCTACATATTATATTGTTATATATATTTAAAATATGGTAAAAATAATAACCAATTTATATCTTTCTATTGAGCTATCCTGTTCCTGGTTTCATTGCTCATTAACTCTGTATATTTTCCTACATATTCTGATATGGAAAATTTCTCTTGTTTCTGTTTGCTTTCTGCTTGAATAAACGAGTTTCCTTACTATTTGTTATTTGTAATGATCTTTTGTGTAACTCACATTCATTGGGAAGGAGTCAAATCTGCTGAGCCTGGGGCACCCTTCCTCTTTAAGGGACAGTAACCAGAAAATAGCTTGACTACCCCCCATCCAAATAATTCCCAATGACCAGAAATATATAGAAGGCTGATTAGTTCTGGTCTGGAACTGCTTTCCTTCTTTCCCTCCCTCCCTCCCTTCCTCCCTTTCTTTATCTCTCTCAATCTCTCTCTCTCTCTCTCTCTCTCTCTCTCTCTCTCTCTCTCTCTCTCTCTCTCTCTCTCTCTCTCTCTCT
>NC_058130.1:582384001-582418244 GCF_016433145.1 Gracilinanus agilis
TATAGTTTCCCTCTTTATATTCAAGTCGTTCACCCATTCTGAATTTATCTTGGTGTAGGGTGTGAGATGTTGATCTAGACCTAATCTCTCCCATATTGTTTTCCAAATTTCCCAGCAGTTTTTGTCAAATAGTGGATTCATGTCCCAAAAGTTGGGCTCTTTGGGTTTATCATACACTGTCTTGCTGATGTCATTTATCCCAAGTCTATTCCATTGATCCTCCTCTCTGTCTCTTAGCCAGTACCATATTGTTTTGATGACTGCTGCTTTATAGTATAGTTTAATATCTGGTACTGCTAGGCCCCCTTCCTTCACATTTTTTTTCATTATTTCCCTTGATATTCTTGATCTTTTGTTATTCCAAATGAAATTTGTTATAGTTTTTTCTAATTCAGTAAAGACATAGGCCATATTTTTTAAAAAAGGCACCAGGCTAGATTTGACCTATAGGTCATAGTTTGTCAACCCTTGTTCTAAACAGTTTAGATCCTTTTGGATCATGACTCTGTCATTCAACTTACTTATTCCTAATTTTATGTCATCTAACAATCTGATAGGTATGCCATTTAAGCCTTCAGAGAAGTTGTAAATATAAAAGCATAAAAGTAAAGGAGTGGATACTTAGGGCAAGATCCACTAGACTAGGGGTGCTTAACCTAGGATCTTATTTTAACAATTTTTTTGTAACTGCTATTTCAATATAATTGGTTTCTTTTGTAATCCTGTGTATTTCATTTTATTAATTTAAATACATTGTTCCGAGAAGAGGTCCCTTGATTTCATCAATCTCAGAGAGGTTCAGGTCGCAAAAAGGTTAAAAACTCTTGCACTAAATATTACTTTCCAAGTTGACATTGGTGACCAGAACCTTGAGATCTGATCATTCTAAATCTACCACTTAAAACTATCATTTTTCCCATATCTACCTTCTTATTCACAATACTATCTTGAGTTCTTGTCAAATGTCTTCTTGAAATTCAAGTCTTCCATAGTTACACCTTTCCTCTTCATTTACCAGTCTATTAATGCTATTACACAAAAAAGAAAATGAGGTTACTTTGTCATAATTTGTTCTTGAGGAGACCATGGAACTCTTAGTGATCACTGTTTCCTTTTCCAAATGCTCATAATCTATCCCTTACACTTTATATTCGATCAGGACTCTTAAACTCATATACAATAAGATGCAGACTCCACTGTCTTACTTTTTCAAAACTTAGGAAATTATTTTCCTATTCCTTTCCCTTTACCACTTTCCTTATTTTTTAAAAAGGCATTAGTAATAGCTCAATAATCATACCCGGCAGATCTCTCAGTATACTATAATTCATTGTGACCCAATGATGTGAATTGTTTGAGAAAAGTTTCCTGTATTACCAATTCCTTACTTACCTTGAGTTGTAAATCTCTATTCACCATTTTTGTTTTATCCTTATTACAAAAATTAATCTCTTTGGGAGAGAAAATTGGAAGTGTTTAGCTGCCTTTTCATCATCTGTTGTCATTAATGCAGTCACCTTGAAGAGTAGTCCTAGTTCTAAGTGAAACTTCGGCTCCTGATATAGCTTAAAAACTTTTTTTCTTGCCCTTCTCTTTAGTAAAATCTCAAAATGAGCGGAGATTGTTGACAAATGGTTGAGTCAACAAAAAAGAGGCATTTTAAAAAGCTGTAATGAGAGGTAAGAGATAGGTCAATAACTGGATTGAATAGAAGGATCAAGGAAATTAGGGGAACCTGAATAACATTTGTTCTTAGATGGGAAGCAGCCAGTAGCAAGGGAAAGATTGAGAATGTAAGATGCTGTGTTTACTGAGAGATTAAAGAAAAACTATAAGGAGAATCACAGTAGAAGCCCAAGAAATAGAAAAAAGTAGATTATGAATGGAGGTCAGAGAATGGATTAAATAGCTGGCTTTGTTTTAAAGATGGACCTCTATAATATTTAACATTAACTTTGCTAGTCTTAACCTGATCTTTTAAAATACCTAGGCTTATTAATTTTGTAAGCATTTTATTTTAATGATAACAACTATCGTTTATATAGTATTTTTATAGAGCAAAAGATTTGCAAAACACTTTATGCAGATTATCAGATTTGATCCTTACAAAGAGCCTGTGAAAAGATATTATAATCTGCAATTTACAAATAAGGAAATTGAGGCTGAGGGAGCTTAAGTCACTTGCTTGGAGTTTAATAAGCTAATAAGCAATTTGAAGCAGAATTTGTGCTGACAAGAAAAATCCCTATCAAAGACTGAAAACATACACATTAGATATTAGAAGGAGACAAAACATATACCAGAAGATTAAAGGAATACCAGATTAGCAGGGTTCAGGCCAGTCTAAAACAGCTGTGAATTGAGGAACTGATACACAAGAAGTTACTATGGAAGGACAGAAGGGTGTCATAGTGAATATAAAATATTGCATTTTAGATATGTTTTATCTATTAATTTATTCCCCATGCCTGCTAGCCATAACTATGCGAGCCAATAAAAAATGTAGATCAGTCCAGGATGCCACTATCTTATTTCTTACCTAGAACCTGACAGAGGAAGGGCCAAGGAGAAGAATACCTAAGTACAGTATTGGAAGAGACCTCAGGAAATGAGTGGAGGAAAGGAAGCTTTAGGGAGTAGTATCTATACTTTTTTGACAACCAAAGGAAAGAAGGGAGAAAAAGAGGTGATGATAGAGAATGTGTAAAGAATGGAGAGGGGAATGTTGAAGGAATCTATGGATCAGAGAGTCTCATTCTTCTTAGTAAAGTTAAAAGTTAAGAAATGTTTTTGTGTTTGCTTTTTTAAAATGTGAGGTTTTAGTGGGGCTTCAATGATAAAGGACAATTTTGAACTCTGAAGCAAAACAGAACTGAATTAATGAACAAATGAAAAGCATTTATTAAACACTTTTTGTGACAAACATTATTCTAAGCACTGGAGCACTACAAATACAAAAGCCAAAAAAAAAAAAATCTCTGCCCTCAAGGAGCTTAGGTTCCAACAGAGAGACCACACTTAAAAGGAGATTTGTGACTAGGGTAGTATATTTTGGTCTAAAATATTACAGAGATAGATAAAGGAGCCTCATGCTGTTTCCAGTGACAGAGTTGATTTGATTATGGTTCCAGAGAAGGAAAGAGGGACTGGGGAAAGATGAATGACAGTGAGCAGGCTGACAAGAAAATGTCTGGAGTGAAAATGTTCTTTTTGTCTGACTGTTTTTAAATTAAAATCAATTTTTAAATCTGAGGGGAAAGAAGAGCATGGTGGATCTGGGGCTAGATATAGTGAGGAACTGAAACAAACACTGTTGGGAAGAGTAAATCTGTTGTTATTCAGTAGTTTTTTTTTTCAGTCATGTTTGACTCTTCATGACTTCATTTGGAGTTTTTCTTGGCAAAGATACTGAAGTGGTTTGCCATTTCCATCTCCAGCTCATTTTAAAGATGAGGAAATCAGGTCAACAGAGTGAAGTGACTGACTTAGAGTCATTCAGCTAGTAAGTGTATGAGGCTGTATTTGAACTCAGGAAGATAAGTTTTCCTGACTCTAGGAAGGGCATTTATACACTCTATCCACTGTGCAACCCAAATGATAAGATTAAGTCCTCCAGGGCAGTGTTTCTGGTCAGTCAGCCACTGGACTGAGAGCCCTGGGGTAAAGAGGAATGGCTGTTGAGGAACTGTATGATAGGAAATGAAGATGGGCTAGTCACATGGCAAAAAAGATGACAGATAGGTAAACAGCCAGAATATTTCTCTGGTGCCCTTGTGATATCTGGAGAAACAAAGGGGGCCTCTAGCAGTTTCAGTGGATCCCCTTGGTATATCTTCTTGAGAACATAGTTAATTAGACATGGATGCCTTTTGCTTAAAACACTGGAGGTGGCCCCTCAACTGGAAATTCTTTGAACATTTCATCTATGAGAAATCAAGATAGGGAAGTAGTAAGTGTAAAGTACAATGACTGTCAAAAGCAGCAGGGAAGAGGGACTAATCAAGCTTATATTTACACTATACATTTGTAGGAAATAAAGTTACCTTGACTTTATAAAACTTTCTCCAGCAACTCTCCTCAGCAGCCCAAGAACAGGAGCCAAAAAAATTCAACAAACGTGTTACTACCATATTGAGTCCAACCATCACTTTTAAAGGATGAAGTTTACACAATATAGTTTCATAACCAATCCCTTCTTGTTTTATTTTGTATATTGAAATGTTCTTGTTTGCTTAGTTCAAAATAAAAAAGAAAACTTATATTAAACTGTTTTTAAGAAAACACAAGAAAAGTAGGTACTTCCTGTGCTTCATTTGTTGAGAGTAGTGAAGCAGCATAGCCTAAATGAAATGGTTATACATTACACTGAGCCCTCTACTAAAGCCCTGTGATTGCTTAGATAAAGCCTCAAATATCTGTCAGACACTAGAGTGATCTAGGCCATAATTTGTATTGACTCTAAAAAGATAACATCAATGACTTGTTTTTAATTTTTAAAAATTATTCTTGGATCCAAATGTTAAAAATAATATGTCTTAATGCAAGCCAGTTTAAATGGGCTTATTAAAATTTTTTTTGATGTGTTAAAGACATGCAAAACAAATCCCCTTCTTCTTTGCTGTAGTTTCTCTTATTATTTATCAAATAAATAGTTTGTATACATTCTATTGCAGGATTTAAACCAAAGTCCTCAAATCAAATAAATCCCACCCTCCCCACTCAGAATACAGTACATCCAAAATGTGTTTAGATCAGATCAAAACATGTTTCTTGAACAGGCTTTCACTGCTTTTCCATGCTTCGCTTTCTCCCTTCTGCTCAATCAGTGATAAATGATTAACCATTTTAATTTTATTCTAATACTTCTGTAGCAGAGCCCTTTATTGACAGTGACTCAAGAAGCTGCTAAGGTAAAGGGGTGAAGAAGAGAAAGTCTATTAGGCAGTGCTGAGAAAAGAACAAATCCACCACTGAAACACATCTATATGATTAATGCACAGGAACCTCCTACCATCACCATGGCAAAGGAATATAACTGTCCATGTTCTTCCCTTCCAGTCATGCCTCATCTTTGCCATGATATACATCCTTGTGAACAGGGTGAAGAACTGTGGGCTCTGTGACAATTGTTAAGTGGTTATATAGATAGATGACTGAATGACCCTATTCAAAGATTGCTGATTAATGGGTCATTGTCAACCTGGAGGGACATCTCCAGCTCCAGGGCTCTGTCTTTGCCCTGAGCTGTTCAACACTGTTTTATAAGATAGAGGAAGACAGAGATAGCCTGCTTATCAAATCTGACTGTGATACAAAGCCAGGAAGTATAGCTAATGGTTCAGATGAAATTTCAGCAGGGTGAAAATATGACATGACTTGAGATGAAGTAAGGATAAAATTCTCAAAGATTTAAGAGGCTCCAAATCTTAATTACAAAAGTACATGGTAGGCAAGACGCGACTTAACAGCAGTTAATACAAAACAATAACAACAAAAAATGCAAATGTTTCAGTTGACAGAAAACCCAATATGAGTCAATAATGCGATGTGGCAGCCAAAAAGTTTAATGAAATCTTGCTTTGCCTTAATAGAAAGACCAAGAAAGACAAACGTCTAACTAATTTGTCATGGTTAGACCACAAATGTATTGGATTCAATTTGGAACATTACATTTTAAAAGAAACATTCATAAACCGAAGAGGCATATCCAGAGAGATTTACCAATTAATCAGTCGACAAGCATTTATCAAGCTTTATGATAACTTGAGGAGATGGTAGGGTTTAGGGAAGGTGTGTAGGAAAGGAAGGCTGTAGGAAAGGAACTAGCATATAGGGAGAGATTTAAGAAAGGATGAAGATATGATTGAAGATAAAATCATCTGGAGAAGGTGGGAGGGAATGCAATCAAACATACATGTAGAGGGTAGTTAAAGAACTTAAAAACATAACCTATGAGGAATAGCTGAAAAAACTAGGAACACAGTCTGGAAAAGAAAAGATGAAAAGAGATTATATTTGCTGTTCTAAACAGCATTTGGACTATATAGATATAGCTCTATGTAGGAAGTTAGACTAGATGGTCTCTGAGTTCCTTTCTAGTTGCTAAGAATTGATGTTCTCAAATAATTTCCTTTTGTCTCCCAGTGTGCCCCAATGTTGTTGGTGGGTTGGGAAAAACAAAGGAAAGAAGATACACATCTGTGTTTAAGGGCAGAATCAAAACACCTTTTTTCTACTAGAAGATATTGCAGTGCAATGATTTTGAAAGCCACTGCTTGTTTCAGGAAAGATTATAAAGAGCAAAAGAAAGTATTTTCAGTGCCTAATTCCCTGGCCAGTCTTGTGTGTCTTACTCTGAAAGCCCTTCTAAATTCTCACAAAATCATAGTAGCTCACAGAGGGAACAGAACTAGCAGTCTCATCCATACCTGAGTACGAATCCCCTTTGTAATATACATTAAGATACTTTAGACTTGGCTTAAAGACTTCAGGGTTGATGGTAGTGGTAACAATACCTCCTGAGGCATCTTTTTTTGTTTGTTTTTCCTTAATTTAGCACAGTGCTTGGCAAATCATAAAATGTTTAATATTTGCATACTGGTTTAATTATTTTTCTTTGTTATGAGAGAATTTTATTAGGCAGGGATGGGAGAGGGAAATAGGTAATATAGTGGATGTCAGGCCTGAAATCAGGAAAACTCAACTTTATGAGTTCAAACCTGGCCTCAGACACACTCAAAAATGACCAACCAACCAAGAACAAACACATTAATAAAACATTTTAAAAGGTGGAGGAGGACTGAGGAGAAATAAGAATACACATTCAAATTCTTGGGCATTTTCTGATTGACCATACAAGCAGGAAAATGAATTGAGTTCTCAATTCCCCCAAACTCTCTGTCTAGTGATTGCTGACTCCTATTGTATAGATTTCAAATAAACTACCTCGGCAACTAAACAGAAATCTGAAAAACAAAATGGAAAAGTAATGTTAATAATTATTTATCTAAAATTCATGTGATGATGCATGTTCTACATATCTTAATTAGCAAATCAACCAATCAATAAGCAGTTATCAATAAAATTTTACATGATAGTCACGAGATTATATATTATAAGCAGTTGGAGGGCAAGGACTATGAGAGAATTAGGTTCTATATAAAAGATAGCAGTTAGGTGGCATAGTGGATAGCATTCTGGACATAGTTCTTAGAAGACCCAAGTTCAAATCCTACCTGAGACACTGCTGGGTGATGCTGAGCAAGCAATTTAACCTCTTAAAGGTTCAGTTTTCTCAGCTTTCGAATGGGAGTAATAATATCATCTGCCACGTGGGGCTGTTGCAAGGATCAAATGAAATAATTAATATAAATAGCCTCTTTGCAAACATTAAAGTGTTATATAAATGTGAGCTATTAAAATTATTTATAGTTAGGCAGCAGGCGGTCTCTTATGTGAAGAATTTAAAAGGGATATCCTATATCTGAAATTTCACTATTAGATATTTATTCATTCTCTTTTAAAAATAGAGAACCTTTATGGTATCTCCCTAAGCAATTATAAATAATTAGGACTGTATTCCTTTTTTTTTAATTCATATCGCTGGCACTTAGCACAGTGCCCAGCACATAGGAGACTCTTGAGAAATGTTTATTAACTATTAGGAAATCAGTGTAGAATTCATGCATGAGACCATTTTCCTCAGTGGCTATTAGCTGAGAGCGGAGTGGGGGAGAAGAAGAGAAAAGATTAGGTTTAAAAACATGAAGCATCATCCAGGGAGTGGCACTGAGACCCTGGAGGCATTTGGGGTTGCTCTGGGGCAGCCTGAAGAAACAAAAGAGAAGGGGAAGGGGAGATGGGAAGGTGCCAAGGGCACTTTACCATTTTGCTTAGACTCTGATACAGAAGAGATAGGATTACTGTAAACAAATGGAAGGCCCTAGAGTTTTGATCAAAATCTCAAAGACTTCTTTCTCCCCAGCAGTTTTTTTTTCCCCAACTTCTGAAAAATTGACTCAAGTCTTCCCTTCACTGGCATTTCATAAACACGGATGATGGCCTAGGCAGCCAACACCTCTGGAAATTAGGCAAGTGAGTTAGCTCCTCGCTCCATGACACCAGGAGGATAGAATGTTGTGCATTTAAATATTAAGGATCATGACCTATATAAGAGCCGTCTCTTTTAATGGTGAAGCGTGACTCAGGAAAACAAACGTTAAACAAAGCAGGAAAAGGTGATGTGATAAATCACTGGGTTATCCAGAGACCTATGTTTGGAAACAAAGGGATGATGTGTTGCATTTTTCACTAGAAGAAGTTGTATAAATATTGGATGCAGAAAGAGCAATCCTGACATATTTCAAGGATTCTATTATGGTGAAGGCCTCCATGTGTGTTTGTTTTTACACAGTGCCTCAGTCTGAGCCTTGACTGGGTGCTGGGAAATAGCTCCAAACTCTACTTCTAGACAACTTGCTTTTAAATGGCTTAACAGACCTCATGTGGTGTCTGTCAGGAGATAGATGATGTGAGCCAAAGTGCATTTTTCCAGCCAGGGTGGAATCTAGAGCTGTAGGGAAGGGGCAGCTATGCCTATTGAACTCTCCACCCTGGCGAAAGCCCTGACTATCACAGGTGAAATAGATTTAGTGTATTTTCTGAAAAGCTTAGGCGGGATGCCTACCACTGACACATTCACTCTGTTAGGGACAAGCTAGCTTTCTGGTTTAAGGTCCCAGATCCAAAGAGTTTAATAACCTTGTTATGTCTGTCCCATTTTACCTTTTTTTGTGGCATAAAAAGCAGCAAAGTAAACTTGAATGGGTTTAAATAATTTTAGCTATTTCTCATTGCCTGCTAAAGAAATAAGAGTTTAGTCCTTATTTTAACTTCCATTCTAACCTCAAAGAGAAGCCCAAAATAGCAAAGCTGATTTTGTTTTCTTTATGGAGACCTGGGCGGTTGTCATAGAAGAAACTAGGTTCCCAATTACTTGACACATTTATTAGGTATGCTAAGTGTTGTGCAGAGTCTATGGCTTGCTAGAGGCAGGAAGTCTCAACATGTTGCCTTATTGTAGCTAGGAAGATCTGCCCAATCTCTCATTACCCTTCCCCAGGTGGTAAAAGGGGGAAAATCATTTGTGCTACCCTGTTCCTTCCCTCCCTCACCCCATATCCAGAAGACACTGCTGTTTTCTATTATCATAACTCAAGTCTAATGGGTACCAAGGAAATGCCTTGATGTCGAAGTGATGTATTGGAAAAAATTAGGTTTTTTAATGTTTTATTTTTAAATATCCACAAAATTAGAGATACAGAGGGATTTGTTAGGAGAACATTTTGCAAATAAAAATGACTATCAAGTGCCTGTATGCTAGTTCCTGATAATTACTACTATTAGGTTTTGAAATGAGAGACTGGTTGGAGAAGATGCATCTAAGACTTGATATGGGATTACATTTGCAGCCATCCAGTAATCTTCAATCGTCCTGGGTTATTAGTTCTATGCGTTATTTCAACTAACATTTATTAAATTCTAGGAACATGCAGAACACTATCAAAAGCACTAAGGGACTTAGTTATGAGAGGTACTATAATTCCAAGGAAAGGATGCTGGCATTGGAGCCAGGAGAAATCTAGTTTCAAATCCTTTCTTTGATTATTACTAGTTCTGAGTTCCAGTTTTCTCATTTATTAGTATAAATAATAATAGCTATAATATCTCACATAGTAAATGTGGGTAAGACACTTCGTAAACCTAAAAGAGGTATAGAAATGTCAGCCATAAGTATATGCAGTTTAGGTAAAACATTCTGACCCCTCATAGGCTTACCCTCTAGCAAGTTTCTGCACAGCTCAATTATGTGCCTGAGCAAATTCAGCATCCAAAGAAGGGAGAAACACAAATGTTCTATGTGATTTCTAAACCTGAAAATGACAAGTGTGCTTTCTTCTTTAGTGTCCAGACGTCTGATTAATGCTGTTTTTCATATTGTTAACATGAATGAGTCACATTCAACTTGCTATGGGCTATTACAATGCTGACTAAAGAATGCCAAGCAAATGGGCATAGTGGAAATAATTTTGGTATTATTGAACAACTTAAGAGAATTGGATTATGTAGATTTTGCTTTGATTTTTCTCTCTCTCCACTTGGGTCTTAAGTACTCTTCACAAAATTCTGTGATTAATTTTGACATGTAAAGATCAACTAAAGTCTAAACATTAGGAATGCAGACAATTACCCCCCATGGGACTATCACAAAAAATTTAAAAGAAGAAAGAAATTTAGATGGAAGATATTCTAATTTCTTTTCTGCCTTTGTTTATTCAATAAGTATCTTTGTGTAGGCAACAAAGCTTCTGCTTATGTAGCTCTGGTTTCAGTGACACAAAAAGACTAGTAGACAAGGTCCATCACAAAAGATGATACTAAATCATTTTGTTTTATTATCTTTTTTTAAAGGGATCTCCAAAGAAAAATTTCTACAGCCTTCTTCAGTAATTCAATCATATACTTATCCTTCTTGAATATCAGAAGGTCTTACATGCTATCTTTTCAATTTATTTTTGTTTGATTCTTATTGGATGTCCTAATTTTAGAATCATAGATATTTGAGGTCAGAAGTCCAAGAAATCACCTACTTTGTCCTTCCTCATGAAATTCGTAAGGAAGCAAATTTAATTTTAATGTAAAGAAAAACTTTCTAATAATTATGCCCTAAAGTTGGAAAAGTTTTCAAGTAATATTGGGTAATCATTTATCAAGTATGTAACTGCAGTTTTTGTTTGTTTTTGGTGTAGAGACACTTTACTCCCTTCTAACACTGAAATTCTGTGATTCACTATGCATGTGATTCCCAGAATAATAAATCCAGCCCAAATCTCTCTTTTAAAGTTCAGTCCCATATATCAACAATGGCCAAGGGGCAACTAGGATCTATCAATGGATAGAGAACCAGTCCTGGAGATGGTGGCTCATGGGTTCAAATGTAGCCTCAGACACTTCCTAGCTGTGTGTCTCTAGGCAAGTCACTTAACTTTAATTACCTAGCCTTTTTGGCTTTTATGCCTTCAGATCAATACTTAGTATCAATTCTAAGACAGAAGGTAAGGGTTAAAAATAATAATCTTGGAAAGACCTTTGTGAACTGATGGAGAGTGAAATAAGCAGAACCAGGAGATCATTACACATAGTAACTGCAATATTGTGGGACGATCAAATGTAATAGACTTTGCTACTAACAGCAATATAATGATCCAGGACAATTCTGAGGGACTTATAAAAAAGAATGCTATCAGCATCAGGAGAAATAATTGTTGGAGTATAAATGCAGATGAAAACACATGATTTATCACTTGTTTATATAGCTTTAGAATTTGGGGGTTTTGTTTTACAAGATTATTCACTTACAAAAATGAATAATAACATGAAAATATGTTTTATGTGATAATACATGTATAACCCAGATTGAACTACTTGTCAACTCTGGGAAGGGGGGAAGAATAAGGGAAGGAGATAATATAAATTATATAACTTGGGAAAACTTATGTGGAAATTTGTTATTAAAATAAAATGAAGCATTTTTAAAAATGGTCTAAAAAAACATTTCCTCCTGGATGACAAGCTCAACCTACTGAAACCAGAACTGATTTTTCTTCTTCAAAACTTCCCTATTTTTATTGAAGTCATCACCATTTTTATAGTCACCCAGGTTCAAAACATCAGTCATCTTCAATTCTCCATGCTCCCATCCCCACACCAAAGAGATATTCAGTTACCACGTCTTATTGATTCTATCTTCACAGTCTTTCACACCTATCCCTTTCTTACCACTAGTATTACCATCATCCTGGTTCATGTACCCATCACCTCTTATCCTGACAATTGCAATAATTTCTTTATTGGGCTCCATGCTTTCACTCTTTCCTCTTCAGGCTATCCTTTATAATGCATGGCTGTCAGTAGAATCATCTTAAAATGCAGGAATCACCATGCCATTCCCTTCAGCGGCAGCTATTGTTCCTGAAATGATACACAAACTCCCCAGCCTAGCATTTAAAGCCTCTCACATTCTGGCATCATTCTTCCTTTGCAGTCTTACTTCACTCTACTCCTCTTTATATACATTATAGCCAAGTTGGGCTACTTACTAACTCTTGCCCAACTTTCATACTCCTCCTGTCTCTGAGCATTGTACAGCCTTTTGCCTGGAGAGTATACTTTATATTCATCTCTGAACTGAGCTTGGTGGTATACATCTTTAATCCTCACTGCTGGGGGTGGTTGGGTTTGGGGGAGTCTCTTGAGCTTAGGAGTTCTGAGCAACAGCATCAATTTACTAGAGCTAAGTTAATTGGATGCCTGTGCTAAGTTTGGCATTAATAAGGTAATACCCAAGGAACTGAGACCCACTGGGTTGCTTAAGGAGAAGCAACTCAGCAAAGTTTGGTAAAAAGAGCAGGTCAAAGTTCCCAGGCAATCAGAGTGGGAACAGATGGGCAAGTACCCCCTATGCTTTCAACCTGGAAGAGAGAGGGAGACTAATAATATTAAAATGTTCATTTCTACCTTCCAAAATCCTTATTTTCCTTTAGTTCTTAAACTCAGTGAATCATTCTCTGCTTCCCCCACATCTACCCAAATTTTTAATGCTCTCTGTTTTCTCAAATTACCTTTTGTTTACTTTCTATAATGATATAACTATCACTAGGATTTAAGCTATTGGGGGAGAGGGGTGGATAATTGCAAAGAATTAGGATTTTAAAAATATTGTTCCTTCCATTTACACTGTTGTAGTCATTGTATATATTGTTTTTTTCTGATTCTAGTTATTTCAATTTGCATCAGTTCATATAAATCTTCCTATGTTTTTCTGAATTATTCATATTCTTTATTTCCTATGTAGCAATAATATTATTTTACAAATTCAGACCACGATTTATTAAAAAATGGGTATTTTGTTTCCAAATCTTTACTATCCCAAAATGTGCTCAAATGGATGGGATTTTTTACTTCTATTTTGACCTCCCTTGGATATGGGATAACTAGTTTAGAGTATTGACATGTATGTCACTTTGGGAGCATAATTGCTTTCCGGAAGGGTTAGATTGATTTAGGAGTACACCAACAGGGTATCAGTGTGCCTGTTTTTCTATAGTCCTTTCATCATTGACTTTTCCCTTATTGTCATTTTAACCAATTTGAGAAATATGAAGCAAAACCTAGGAGTTAATTTGCTTTGAATTTCTCTTATTGTTCTTGATTTCGACCAGCCTTCCTTTTGGTTATTAATAGTTTGCAATTCTTTTGAGAATATTTGTTAATATCTTTACTCCACATATACATTGGGGAATAGCTCTTAGTTTTACATGTTTGTATTAGTTCTTTTTGTTTCTTAAGAGTTCAGACTCTTAGCAGAAATATCTAATGAAAATTGACTTATCTCTTAACAATTTCCTTTCTTAACAGCATTGGCTTTACTTGTGGAAATGCTTTAAGGAAAAAAAAGAAAACAAACATTTATTAAGCGCCTACTCTATGCCAAGCACTCTGCTAAACACTTGAGAAATACAAGTTCATTTTGAGAATCACAGTAATCATAGAAAGTAGATGCTATTTTTGTCCCCATTTTACAGCTGAGAAAACTGAGGCAACAGGTATCACATTACTATGTCACATAACTAGTAAGTATCTAAGATGGGATTCAAACTTAGGTCTTTCTGTCTCAAGGCATAGGATTCTATTCACTCCATCACCTAGCTACCTCTGACTATAATCACTTAATCCTTACTTTTGTTAGAATTTTTCATGTAGCCACAGTTGTTGAAGGTGCCTGATCATATTCTCTTCCAATGTTTTAATGATGTAACATTTTCTGCTCCCATATCCATTCTGAACTGATTGTAGTATATGAAATATGATGTTGGTTTAAATGTAATTTTTGCCACACTTCTTTACAGTTTTCCTAGTAATTCTTCTTAAGTAGAAAGATATTTTCTAAATAGTTTATGTTCTTAGTTTTATCAGAGTCTGAATTATGCAATAATTTATGACTTGTTTAACTAAATTTAACTAATGATCTAGTTTTCTATTTTTGAATATGCACCAAATAACTTTAATGATCAGGGCTTTATAAGAAAAAATGCAATTTCTCCTTTAATTATAACTTTTTTCATTATTCCTCTTGTTATTTTAGACCATTCATTACATGAAATTAGTTTTGTTATTATTTAGTCCAGCTCTGTAAAGTACTCCCATGGTAGTTTATTGGCATGGTATAATATCTATAAATTAATTTAGCTAGTATTTTTTTATGATATTGATGAGGCCAATATAATGAATGCTTTTCTAATTATTTAAGTTGTACTCATTTCTTTAAAGAGTGTTCTGTAATTGTATTGTTCTACATATTGAATATGCTTAAGTAAATTGACTCCCAGATATTTCATGTATTTTGTATTTGTTTTGAATGAGACCTCTCATTCTACTATTTCCTTTTTTGTTATTGCTATATAGAAATGCTGTTGATTTTTGTGGATTTATTTTGTATCTTGTCACTCTGCTGAAGCTATTTCCTCAATTAATTTCTTTGCTGATTCTCTGGGATTTATAAATCATGTCACATCATCAAGTCATCTGCAAAAAGAGAAATTTTTCCCATTTCTTTGCCTATATTTTTCTTTTGTTGATTGTATTCATTGCATTCTAGAAATCTGGCATGTTCTGATGGTTATCATTAAGCAACTAAGTGGAGCAGTGGCTATGTCACTGGGGTTAAAAAGACCCGGATTCAAATTCTGCCTTAGACACTTATTAACTGCGTGACCCTGGGTAAAACTCAACTGGCCTCAGTTTTCTAGGCTGTAAATTGAGGATTAAAAATTGTGCCAACTCACAGCATTTTTTCCAAGGCAGAAGAGTGGTAAGGGCTAGGCAATGGGGGTTAAGTGACTTGCCCAGGGTCACACAGCTAGGAAGTGTCTGAGGTCAGATTTGAACCTAGGACCTCCCATCTCTAGGCCTGGTTCTCAATCCACTGAATCACCCAGTTGCCCCCTCACTGTAATAAGGATCAAATGAGGGAACATATGTAAAGTGCATAGTAAGCTTTTAAGTGCTGTTTAAATGCTAGCTGTTGTTAATATAATTATTACTATTACTCCATTTCTTACATTGTTTCTATGTTATTGATCCACTCATTATTTAGCATGTCATTAAGTTCCTATTCAGTTTTTTATCTTTTGCTTATATTCTCTGTATTAATTACTATTTTCATTGTGTTGTGGACTATAAATCATACATTTCATATCTCTGTATCTCTTTTATTTACAATTTCTCTGTGCCCTACTACATGGTCTGTTTTTCAATTTATTATTATTATTATTATTATTATTTTACAATTTAGGAAACTGGATTCCCAAGAACAACTAAATAATCTGTTCAAATTCGCAAACCTAATAAATCCAAGAATCAGAATTTGCAGCCAGGTTTTTTAATGATATATCTGGTGCTCTGGGCATGAAATTATGCCTGCCTTTGATGGATAATAACAGATATTCATTTTTAACCCTTCTAACATCTTTCAAGAATATACTTTCCATAGTTTGCTAACAACTAGTTAATTTTCTGTAAACACAAATAGTGAGAGAATAACAGCAAACTGTTGTTACACATAATGCATTATTTAAGTTAAAAAAAAACACAAAAAACAAGATAACTCTTGCTTGTGAACACTAAAGGAAAAGAGAAAGTACTTAGGTTCTTGTGTACCAACTGTGAAACCCTACTCCTGCACTGAAATCTCCTGGGGTTGAATAATACATTGTGGTATCCAAGAGAGCAAAGCCCAGGAGGTTTAAGAGACCATCAGAACCTCAAGATCCCAGTTCCTCATATATTAGCCAGTACAGGGATTTTTCACTTATAATTCATTGGGTGATTAACCTTGACATTTGAGGGTATTGTAAGAATGAATCAGCTAATCACCTCGGAATGGCTTCTAGCTTCTCAGTGTTGTTAGAGTACAGCCTTTTATTTATATATTTATTTCCTGGAGTCAGACATTCACAGACCATGTAGATTATGCATATATTCTTACTCTTCATGCTTCTACCTGGTGTGACAGAGATATTCAATATTCAAGATAGCAAGGAATTAGGAAAGCTTGAATCTTTTCTAATTCTGGAGCCAGATGCCTCATGTAAATCGGGGTCAGAGGAAAGAGTGGATATTAATTTTCACACATATAAGATCAAGTCCCAGAAACACTATGTTAATAATTTCTCTTGATTTCTGGGTCCTGTAACCAGAGGTTACAAAAATTATATTTGTAGACTGAAAAGCCTTTCACCTGTAAAGGACATGGAAAGATCCATTCCCTAGCTTTTAGCCAGGACCTAGTCAGGGGTAGGATCACAAGAGGCCACAGGGAATAAAGCAATCAACATGCTTTAGAGCTATAGGACTTGGGTTCAAATCTTATACCTGATATTAACTTTCTTGTGTGAACTTAAGCGTCAATTTATTCCAAGACCTTTAGTTTTCTTATCTGTAAGATGAAGAGTTTGTCTCATCTAGATCTTGTTCTATGAGGTGTCCAGTGCCTTCATTTTACAGATAAGAAAACTCAGGTCTAATCAATAAGCATTTATTAAGTCCTCACTGTGGTCTTGTGCTAGATACTGAGGATACAAACACAAAACCAAATGCTGGAGAGGATGTGGAAAAATGAGGACATTAATCCACTGTTGGTGGAACTTTGAACTGACCCAACCATTTTAAAGAACAATCTTGAATCAAGCCCAAAGAGTTATAAAACTATGTATACCTTTTTTTTTAAACCCTTGTACTTCGGTGTATTGTCTCATAGGTGGAAGATTGGTAAGGGTGGGCAATGGGGGTCAAGTGACTTGCCCAGGGTCACACAGCTGGGAAGTGGCTGAGGCCGGGTTTGAACCTAGGACCTCCTGTCTCTAGGCCTGACTCTCACTCCACTGAGCTACCCAAGTGCCCCCACTGTGTATACCTTTTGATCTAGCAATACCACCATTAGGCTTGTTTCCTAAGGTGATCAGGGAAAAAGGAAAAGAACCTCTCTGTTCTAAAGTATTTACAGCAGCTCTCTTTGTAGTGGCAGAGAAATGGAAATTTGAGGAAATGCCCATCAATTGGGGAATGGCTAAGCAAGTTGAGGCATTTAATTGTGATGGAATATTCCTGGGCAGTAAGAAATGATGAGCAGGTTAATTTTGGAAAAACAGAAAAGACCTACATGAAACTATGAGAGCAAAATGAGCAGAATCAAAAGAATATTATATGTAGCAACAGAAATATTATTTGAAGGATGACTTCTGATATCTGTCTCAAGAAAAAGAACTGATAAATAGAAATAATCAAGACAGAATTTTATATATACATTTATCTTTTTTGTGAAATGATGTCCTCTCTAATAGAGAGGAGAACGCAAGGGAGAGAGATACTTGGATATTTTAATGTGACAAACAAATAAATAAATAAATTGAAATTAAAACACAAAACCAAAAGCAAGACAGGTTTTGCCTTCAAGGAAATTTAGTGCAGTGAATGGGGTTGCCCAGAATCTCATAGGTGGTAAGTGATAGAGCCAGGATTCAAACCCAGGTCCTCTGACTTTAAATCAAGACCTCTTTCTATGCTTTTTATAAAACATGGAGCAGTTGGCTGTTGAAGTCCATATTTATTCTCCTATGATTTTCATATCTTCTCTTGGTAACAACTTGCAGTTTATTACTTACAAGTTGGGATTGGGGATGGAAGATTAGAATTGGAGAAGAGAGGAAGGTGGTTCCAGAGATATATGCTGCCCTGGTCACATGTGTTCCCTATGCTTCTTTCTGACTTGGTGTGTATTTATGGTAGAGTCTATTTCTTGTTATGGTGGACATATTTTTCCTTACTGTTGTTACTTTCACATTTCAGTAAATGCCTTTGCTTTGAGCAAAGCATGTCTTCTCATTGACTCTCAGAAGGCAATCATGTCTCAACAAGAGGCTTGCGAGCTATAGTTTGGGAAGTGAAAACTCTGAATACTTTTAACCTAAAGTTAGTTAGTCATACTTCACAAGCCCAGAAAATTGGGTACTCATATTATACTGAAGTGCCTAGAGGGATGCTACAGTAGAGTATGTGTCTTACTCTTCTCCATGAGGGTAGAAACCATATTTATCTAAATCTTATATTTCCATCAGGACTAGAGGAATGCAATTCCCCCTAGAAAATAACAACAGTTAAATTGAAATGAAATAGAATTTAGTTGGATTAAACTGATTCAAACAGCTAAAAGAAGGCAGGAGGTAGTGTGATGGCCCAAGGGATAGAATGCTGGGCCTAAAGGCAGGAAGACTCATCTTCCTGAATTCAAATCTGACTCAGACACTTACTAGCTATGTGACCCTGGGCAAGTCATTTAACCCTCTTTGTCTCAGTTTTCTTATCTGTCAAATGAACTAGAGAAGGAAATGACAAACCACTCCAGCATCTTTGCCAACCCCAACAGGGGTCAGAAAATTTTGGATGTGACTGAAAAAAAAATTCTGATCAGTAAAAACAAAGGATAAGAATTTCTCTGGCTCTGGATAGGTAAGGAACCCCTAATGGTAACTCACATTTATAAATATTTGTAAAAGTATTTTCCTCACAACATTCCTGTAAGTAGGCAGATAGAAGTGGGAATTTTCGTTTCTGGGTTAAGTACCATAGAATGGTCCCAACATCTGACACTTTTAATAAGGTATAAAAGGGGCTACTCAGAGTCTGCAAGTGTCATATCTCATTGTGTCTCTATTATTTCCCCTTTACAGTCTATAATTTATTAAGTGAATTGGAAAAATTCAATTGCTCAGAGATCCCTAATACTTTTCTCAACATGATATAATGACCATACTATATAATAATGCACAAGCGTATTAGAGAGGTATATATAAATGAAACAAGGTCCAAGTATCATTGCCATTAAAGAAGGAATATTGGATGATGGGATCATGGATTTAGAGTTGGAATGGACCTTAGAGGCCATCAAGTCCATACATAAACACACACACACATTTAAAAGATGTGGAAACTGAGGCTGAGAGAAGTTAAGTGACTTGCCAAGGGTTAAGTGTTCTTGTTTGTCCTTCATTTTCAAAGAGAATCAATAACATCACAAGGTGATACCTTGACTTGTGCATGAAACGGATTTAAGTGAGTCAGAGTGGTACTGAGTCATCAAAGTCACTGTCTCTTCCAGAGTCATCCAAGTCTAGTGGCAAGACAAAAGTCAAGATGACTGGTGACATCTTCAATGTCTGGCCAAGCTCTAAGCATTCCACAGTGCCTGCTTCAGCTGCCTTCATGGCCACTGGAACAAACTGTTCTCATCTGCCCATTCTACTGGAGGGAAGTCTTTACAAACTGGAGTAGACATCCTCCTGACTCACTAAGGGCTTTGAAGTCTGACAGTTAATCTCAATCTGGTTTAGCCCATTTGTGAAAATGGTTTTACTGAGTTGTGACTGCTGTACATGCTACAGCTTCTTGGAGCCACAGGTGAGAGTTGAGCGAAGGTAGACATCAAAGGTGGACGGGCAACCCTGAAAAAAGGCCTGTCAAGCCCTCACCCCAGAGGTGCTAGCCCTCCCTGAATGCCCTATACAGCAGGGTCACATAGATGGCATCTGAAGCAGATTCAAAATCAGGTCTTTCTGATTCTAAGACCAGCACTCCAACTGCTTTGAAGGAGGCAGTATTGGAGTTGGGCTTTAAAGGAGAGATATAAATCTAAGAGGTAACAAGTAAAAAAGGTCCCTGACAGTTCTAAATCTAGGATATGTTGGTAACTACATAAACTACGAAGAGATCAAAGGCCTGGAGATGGGAGAGTAGAGGACTGAGAGTATTCTAGTTGCCTAGAGTATAGACTGCAACAAGAAGAGTAATATGACATAATGTTATGAAGAGAGAGCACTTTTTATATGGCCTTGAAAGTTACTTACAGGAAGTTTTTCATGAATGAACGAGCCAAATGCAATGATTATTCTTCTCCTGTGTGCTTTGGCTCTCTAATTAGCAGGAATTTTTCTCCAAATAAATTTCAGCAGAATTTCCCGTTTTACTTTCTGGGTATGTTCAGATTTGCTTTATGAGGCAGGGTCTTCATTCTGCCAGAATGGGGAATAAGAAATTACCTTATGATGACATTCTTGTGATAAGATTTCATTCCTTCTCATTCATTCCATTAAGTGATTGAGTGAGGATGAGTACCAAAGATAGCTGACAAATCTTTGAGATTCATTATGGACACTTGACCTCTGACTATTATTTAAAGGAATCATTAACAAGGCCTGTCTCTTTTCCAAACACATATCCAAAGCTATAATGAAATCCAAGAAGCTTGAAGATAATAATTTGTACTAACTTAGATGTTACCATCCTTAAAGGGGGAATGTGGGAGAGAGAACAATTATTTAGAAAGGAAGATAATTTCAAAGGAAGTTGAATTGGGCAGCAGACTAACAACTATTTTATTTAAGTGAGTTAAGGACTAGAAAAAGACACTGATTTATCTTTACCAGTGTCTTATTTCACTCTACTGACTGTTTATGCAAAGTCTAATATACTGAAGTACTCTACAAAAGCTGTCAGGTTGGCTAACAAAAATAGACTGGAAAGAGTCTATTTCCTACGTGAATGTGGGGCCAGGTTATTTGCTGCAGGGGGAACAGTTCAGAGAGGGAGACTGAATGGCTCAGGTGAAGGTAAAACATAAAAGTAAAGGTAAAGAAAATTGGCCTCTATATCCAAAGCAAGTATATCACACGTATCTGTACCAGAATGATACAAGCATAGACTAGAGGAAGCTAACTACTACTTCATCAGTACCCTCACTTGTTCTTGCCTCCTTGGTTTAGTGGATTGGAAGACAGAACAAAAACTCTTCTCCTGCAGCCTGCCTCCCTTTATAGAGGGTTCAAAAAATTTCAGTTATTTCTTCATTTGTTACCATCATAACCATACCCTCCACTAGTCCTGCAACTTCTGATACCTTCCCCCATTTTGACTTCCATTTGTGTATTGTCTTCCCTTATACTGTAAACTCTTTGAGGGCAAAGGTTATTTTTTTTAATGTATCCCCAGTGTTTAACACACTTTCTGGCACATTTGTTGTTCAGTATTTTCCAGTTGTACCTGACTATTTGTGACCCCTTTTGGGGTTTTCTTTGGTAGAGATACTGGAGTGGTTTGCCATTTCCTTCTTCAGCTCATTTTACAGATTTTACAAATTGAGCTAAACAGGGTTATACAATTACTGTTTGAAGCTGGATTTGAACTCAAGTTTTCCTGACTCCAGTCCTGGAACTTTATCCACTGTACCACCTGACTGCCTTCTGGCACACAGTAGGCAATTAATAAATGCTTGTCTTATCATATCAGAGTATATAGACTAGTCAAGATGGAGTCAGGAAGAAATGAGTTTAAATTCTGTCTTAGACACTCCCTACCTATGCAGGCCCTGGGCAATTTACTCTTTTAGCCTCAGTTTCCTCATCTGTAAAATGGGGTTATAATACCTACTTACTTTCCAGGGACATTATGAGGATAAAATGAAATAAATTATTTTGTAAACATTAAAGCTATATAAATACCAGCTGCTATTATTATTATTTTATAATTCTTTTCTGTTGACTTGTAATTGTCACCTTCTCATCCTTACTAACTGGCAAAGAAGGAACAGAAAGAACAATTTTTATTAATGATATTTTCCATGAAGTATGGATTCAACTCTTCTATTCCTGTGGCTTCTAAATCTACCATCCCCTAGTCTTATCTCTTTTTAAAAATTTTTTGGTCTTTTCAGGCTAGATTATTATCATCTTTGCCTCTTATGCTAAATTTCATTAAAAATCTCTTTAATATTATTATATGCATAGAATTAGAGACATAGTAATTCTAACAGATGAATAATAAGTAATAGTTTATAGAGCTAAATATTTTCCTCAACTACAGTATGTGACAGTATGTAATGGTCTGCCAAGAAGGCCTCATAAAAACCATCAAATGTGGGAGAGGCATACTAATGGACATGTAGATGGAGGTGTGACTTGGTCCAAACATTGTGAATATTGATTAGAAATTCTGCAAGAAAAGTGAATAAAGTGTCTATATCCTTCTGTTTTTGTTATATGTTGTACATCAATACCAAGGAAGTCAAAGATAGAAACAAAGGTCCACTGTATACCAAAATAATCAATAGCTGCACTCTTTGTGTTAGCAATCAATTAATCAACAATCGTTTGTTAGCAAATAATATTTATGATAAATAATTGAAGACAGAATTATTGTTCATTAGTTGGGTAATGACTGAAAAATCTGCGTAATATAATAAAAATATAAATTTAATAGAATATTTTATAAACTTAGAAATGATGAAGAGAAGAAAATCATAGATAAATGAGAAGAATATAAATGAATAAAGGCTGAGTGAAGTAAAACCAACAGAACAAAATACTCAATGATTACAATAATGTAAACGAAAAGGTGACAGGTCACTAGAAAAAAGTCAAATTCAGAGTAATTAAAAAGTCATTCAAGGTCTTAGATTGTAATGAAAGAATTCTTCTTTTTCATGGCAGAGAAACCAAGAACTAGGGCAGAATATAATACATCCACTGTCAAATGTGGTCATTCGGTTTAGAAGTTCATGCCTAATTGTTGATGCTGTTGTTTGTAATAAGGAAGAGGCAATGTAGAAGGGGAAAATACTTTTTTTCTTCCAAAAATGAGTTTCTCTAAGGAAAAATTAATAAGAAATAATTTTTTCAAAAAGAAGATTCTGGAATCTATTCTAAAAACTTCATAAAGATATAAGATCTGAAAAGAAAAGGAAAACCTAGCTAAACTGGAATTTTCTAAAATTATAAATCTTTAGAGCAGTGGTTCCCAAACATTTTTGGCCTACTGCCCCCTTTCCAGAAAAAAATATTACTTAGCCCCCTGGAAATTAATTTTTAAAAAATTTTGATAGCAATTAATAGGAAAGATAAATGCACCTGTGGCCATCACCACCTCCCTGGATCGCTGAAGCACCCACCAGGGGGCAGTGGTGCCCACTTTGGGAATCACTGCTTTAGAGTTAGAATGGACATTAGTCCAATATAAGAATTCCTTTAATAACATTCTTAAAAGATAGTCATTTATTGAACAAGTTGTGGTATATGATTGTAATGGAATACTATTTTGCTATAAGAAAGGAGGAGCAGGATGATTTCAGAAAAGTTGGAAAGACTTACATGAACTGATGCAAAATGAAGTGAGCATAACCCTGAGAAAAGGATACACATTATAATAATCAACTGTGAATGACTTATCTGTTGTCATCAATATAATGATCCAAGACATTTCTTTTTTTAAAAATTTATTTCCAAGGGGGCAGCTGGGTAGCTCAGTGGATTGAGAGCCAGGCCTAGAGACAGGAGGTCCTAGGTTCAAATCTGGCCTCAGACACTTCCCAGCTGTGTGACCCTGGGCAAGTCACTTGACCCCCATTGCCTACCCTTACCAATCTTCTACCTATAAGTCAATACACAGAAGTTAAGGGTTTAAAAAATTTAAAAAAAAATTAAAAAAAAATTATTTCCAAGACATTTCTGAAGGATTTATGATGAAAAATGCTATCAACCTTCAAAGAAAGGATTGATGGGGTCTGAATATAGATGGAAGCATGCTATTTTTTACTTTATTTTCTCTGTGGTTTTAGTTTTTTTTTAATGTGTCATCTTCTATAACATGACCAATATAGAAATATGTTTTTTATGCTATTACATATACAACCTACATCAAATTGTTTACCATATCAGGGAGAAGGAAGAAAAGGTAGAAAGGGAATCTGGAACTCAAAATTTTAGAAAGCTAATGTTAAAATTTGTTTTACATGTAATTTTATATGTAATTTACATGTAAAATATTGAAAGAAAAATAAAATACTACATCACACACACACAGATAGCTATTTAGCCTCTTCTTGTCTTCTCATTTAGTGGGAATTACATGACTAAATGAGAGAGTTCAGAGTCTAAGCCATTGGTGAAAAGCTCTGCTTGTTGGAAAGTTCTTTTTTTTAAATGACATAATATATGACTGCTTTCTTTTAACTTCAATACAGCAAATCAAATTCTGCAAAACAGAAATAGTCAGTTCCCCTATCTAAATGACAATCTATCAAATATTTAAAGATAGTTGTACATTACTTATAGTCTTACTCTGCTCCAGGTTAAACACTACTACCATTCCTTTCAGACCATTATTGCCTTACAGCTAGATGGTACAATGGATAGAGTACTGTGACTAGAAACAGGAAGAAAAAACTGTATTCCTAGTTCTTAGCACAATTTCTGGAACATGGTAGGCAATTAATAAATGTTTGTTTTACCATGTCATAATGGATAGACTACTTGACAAAGTCAGGAAGACGAGTTCAAATCCTTAGATGATTAATAGATTGTGATCCTGGGGTAAAGCCATTTAATCTCTATTTGCCAAAGTTTCCTTGTCTCTAAAATGGATGTAATAATAGTACCTACCCAGTGTCCTTTGTTACGAGTGTTTTCCCCTCTAAGGCTACCTTCCATTACTCCATATATATTTTGTATGTAACTAGTTATTTATATGCATTTCTCTCTTTAGAATATAAGCTCCTCCTAGGCAGGAACTGCTTTTGTTTTTCATTTTCTCAATATTTATTACAATGTCTGGCACATAAGTACTTAATAAATGCTTGCTGATTGATGGATTGTTGGTTGATGGCTATGAAACATAAAACTCATAATTAAAATTTAAAGAAACCAAAATGGCTATGGGAAATCCATCATGTGGATAATTAAACTACAATAAGAAAATGTACTAGAAATGGCAGGAAAGATATCCTCTAGATATAGTCTGACCAGAAGAAGAAGTGAGTCTGGTCATATTGTGAGAACAACAGACACTAGAGAGATGTCCCAAGTAGTATATCGGGATTATCAAAATATTAGAAAAAGAAAAATGCTACTTGTACATTGAACAGTTTCTTTATGGAGGATTGACAGAAAAGACTTACATAGGATTCAGACCAATAAGGTTAAGGCAGTTACTACTATTTATCTGTGAGTCCACAGGCAAGTCATCTTAATTTCTCTGGCCATCAGTTGCCCCATTTTAAAATTCAGAATGTACTAAAGAATCTTCCAATACTTAATTCCCTTCCCCAATCCACATTATAATCACTTAAATGGTATAAAAAGAAAGAGTATAGATTAGGGAGGGATTTAAAGGATTTATCTATCTTCTACCACTGGCCATAAAAACCAAAAATAGTGTATAGGGTTCTATCTACCTAAAGAGCACTTTCTCTGTAGTCAGAGAATCAAGGTTCAAATTTCACTAATGCTTCTTACTACCTTTGTGTCATTTGGCAAGTCACAACTTCTTTTGGCTTCCATTACCTCGTGTGGAAAATGGGGGCACAGGAGAGCTGGACTTGACTCAGTGACCTCTGTGGTCTCTTTCAGCCCTAGATCTATGATCAAAAGCCATGTAGGTGCTTTTATCTGCTCTGGCAGAGGAAGTATACATGCCAATGAGATCAGTTTCATTTTATATTGAAGAATATCACTATAGAACTTCAGAGAATCAATGCATCTTTATACACAGAGGACATTTTCAGAAGACTGATTCTCATACTCCTATTCCCAATTTGCTCATTAACTTGACATGTAAACCTGGATAATGAAAACAGTTTGTGTCTCTGTATTTCTGTCCCTCAGTTGTTGTTTTTTTCTCTTGTAACAAGAGAATAATATTTCTAACTTCTTGTTGTTCACTCTTTTTTTAGTTGTGTCTGACTCTTTGTGACTCCATTTGGGGTTTTCATGGCAGAAATACTGGAATAGTTTGCCATTTCCTTCTCCAGCTCATTTTACATTTGAGGAAACTGAGGCAAACAGGGGGAAGTGACTTGCCCGGGGTCTTACAGCTAGTGTCTGAAGTCAGATTTGAATTCGGGAAGAGGAATCATGCCACTGTGCCACCTAACTGCCCTCTCATTCTCAATTATTCAAGATCTGTGATTCCATCAAGATGGGTAGTCCTTTAATAGATTCAAATATCAACCTACCTACAGCTTGGTAAGAGGTCTAAAAATGAATCTGCTCTATGAGAGTGTAGAGAGCCTGGTGCTAGGAAGACAGATAGCCTATCCTCACACCCACACTCCAAGCCTTTCCCGCTCAGGGCAGTTTGGACAGAGCTTATTCTCTGTTGGTACAGCATTCAAGAAGTTAGACTGCCCTTTAGCACAAGCTGGAGTATCAGCGGAGGACTTTAGTGGAATTATTTGTTTCATCAAACAATTCAACTTTGGATTAAAATAGCAGCTAACATGTATAGGATGTTTTCAAGTTTAGAAAGCATTTTGCTTTTAATTCTTCACTGACTTCTCATAACATCCTTGTGAAGTGGATGTGATTATTGGTCCCATTTCAGTAAGGCAATAGGCATTTGGTAAACACTTACTATTGCCACTCTAAATAGAGTGCTGGGTTTTATCTGGATAAAGTCAGAAAGACTCATCTAACCGAGGTTCAAATGCAGCCACAGACACTTCTTAGCTATGTGACCAGGGGTAAGTCACTTCTCTGTTTGCCTCAGTTCCTCATTTATAAAATGATCTGTAGATGAAAATAGCAAGCATTCCAGTGTCTTTGCAAAGAAAGCCCCCAAAGGCATCACAAAGAGTCAGATATGACTGAAAATGATTAAACAGTAACAAAATTATCATAAGCTCTGAATGTACACATACAATAGGAATACAAAAAAGGCAAAAAGCAAACAAAATAAAAACAAGACTCTTACATTCACCTGTAACTATCGAGGTACTTGGGACAGCTAGGTGGCACAGTGGATAAAGCACTAGTCCTTGAGTCCAAAGGACTTGGGTTCCTATCTGTGTGACCCTGGAGAAGTCACTCTTCTGCTTTAGAATTGGTACCAAGACAGAAGATATGGGTAAAAAAAAATCTAGGTACATACAAGGTATATACAAAGAAGGGGAAGGTAATCTGAAAGGGGTTGACATTAGCAGCTGGAAGACCAAGAAAGGCTTCAAGTGAGGACATCGAGGTTGAAAAGTTAAGTGATTTACCCAGGGTCACACAGCCAGTAAATATCTGAGGCAGATTTCAAACTGAGGCCATCCTCACTTCTAGTTCATCATGTTATTTACTATACCAAACTGCCTCTAAACATCATTGTCACTGCATAGTAACCTAGTTTTTCCACTGGCATTTTTAACTAAACATCTCATGTCCCTTTTTATCTTGCCTTTTCAAAAGCAAATGCTAGAAGTCAGGTGAGCTTCCACTGTGTGTGTGTATGTTTTAGAAAATAACATACTAAATTTCCTAAAGTTTTACTAATGTTAGAAATATGCATCTCTATTACCAATAAGTGAATTGTAGGTCAATTCTATTATTTCTATAATGTTGACTTCTTGAGAAAACAAATTGTCAATTCATTTTGTCTGCTGAGTACATCTATTTTTTTTAGTGTTCTTGTGCAGACGGGAATTGATTTATAGTTTTACTGTTTTATAAAAGAAAGCATTTCTGCCATCAGTTTCAATCTTTTCCAAAATGTGCCTGTGTCTTCCCACACTTTACATGAGATTTTCTTTCCTGGGGAAAAAAAATTGCTGTTGTTCAGACAACATCTCTTAGATGTTTTTACACTTAGAGTTTGATTTCAGGATATTTATGGAATAATACTTCAGTTTCAGACTGTGGGAGTAGAATCGACTTGGCCAATCAGAAGGCAGTTTTCTTGAATTATATGCATGTAGAAATCTACTTTCGCAGCAATGCTATCACATTTGTGAAATATATCCTTTGGGGGATGTCTCAGTGTTGGTTAAGACTTCTTTTTACCCATTAGGTGCTAGTGCAATTTGAAGGAGAGATGTTTCACATGTACAAGCAAGACGCACATGGGCAGAGCTGTCAGGAGCTTGTAAAATATTACCCACCATGTGAATGCACCTGAGGTAGACAAGGAATGACACTGAATCATTTATGGTGTTGTATCACTTTGCTCATTAATACATTGATTTACAGGCTTTTTCTCCCCCTCTCTGTGCGTGTGTGTATGTGACTTGACATTAGTTCCTACAAGAAAGTGAACCTCCATAATAATGCTTTTAAAGCAAAATCTATTTTCCAAAGATTTTTTTTAACATTGAAAAAATGCGACTCATGCAAAAGAAAATTAATGGAAGGTGATTGAGTTCTGTCTGTTTTTTCTTTCCAGATTCTCAAGCTGAAGAGTTTTTTCTGAGCATGCTATCAGATTGGTCTCAGTATTTTGCAAAAATTTTTACACAGGAAAAAGTTAATAAGTTTCATATTTTATATTTCGCAATGCTATCTGATCATCTTCAACAAGACCAGATGTTGGCTAACAGAATACAATCAGTCTTCCAGTTGAAAATGGCTCCTATTAAAGGATTTATTCTAGTGCTCTAAAAATGTCTGGACTCAGTGATTGGCTTCAGAAACAGTGTTGACACACACACTACTTACTGTGTAGACCTGTGTATACTACAGACTGCTTGGACCAGCTCTCGTCACAACTAATATCTGAAAAATAGACATAATCACTGATATTAATGTTGAGGTTACATTTTTTTTAAAGCAAGAAGACACTGGAAAACAGGTTTAATCTCTGCCAGCCCTGACCAGGCTGGGCTGGTAAGTGAAATATTTTCAGAAGGTTCATGTTCAGAAAAGTTCCTTATATTCCCAGAAGAATATATGTATGTGTAAAATACCAAAAAGAAAAGCCTATTGTTCTCCTTTCAGGTGTAAATGGATTTCTGACCAAGCCCTGTGTGTGTGCCTGCTTAGAGCCATAGGGGATTTCCTATAAAGACCTTTTTGAGAGATTTGGAAGGGGAGTTTTGTCAATGAGGATTTCAGTACACAGGAGAAGGAAAGTTGGCTCGTCTCCTTTCCTGGAGCTCTTTAAGGATGGGCTAAACCTATCTTTCTCCAATAGTTTAAACTTAAACCTACTTATATTCAGTCACTTGAATTTAATTGGGCATCTTTTCAACAAGCTTAGGTAGCTATTTTTAACTCAGGTAGGTCCAAGAAGATACACAATAGGCTAAACTTGTAGGCAGATAAGGCTACAATTGAGGTAAATAGGTAGGGGTAGGTTATTAAAAAGTACTTCTCCATCACAGATTTCTTTTTTTGATCTTTACCATGAAGTCTCCTAATTTAGAAGTTTTAGATGACCTTCTATTGTGCTTTCATCATCAGCCTCCTGAGAGGGGAATATATTTTCCCATCTGCCTTTGGTAAGGAAACATTGACTGCTTCTGCCACTTGCTACCTGTGTGATCTTGTTGGACTTAGACTACCTCTAAAATCTCTTCTTGCTCTAAATCTATGATCCTATGACCTTTCTAGATCTCAGTTTTAAAAGGAAGTGGTTGACTATGTGACTTCTAAAGGCCCTTCTAAATATATAATTTCACAATCTTTTTTCTCTTTTTGGTTCCATTATATATTTTGTGAGCAATAGCCTAAGGGACAATAAAATGGTTCTTCTTTAACTCAGCTTAATGATACTGTCTTTGATGCACTCACTAGGCAATCATTTGCTGATGATGGACTGATATTTACAGAAAGCATTCCATAATTGCATCCCCAAATCTGCACTAGCTTCTAATTTACCTTTGAGTCAACATAAAATATGAACTTGGTACTATCAAAGTATATTCTAAGCCCTAAAGATTCAACAGCAAAACAAACAACAAACAAAAATTTGGAAAACATTTATTAAATGCCTTCTTCGTACAAGGTATTATGTTGTGTTCAGGAAATAAATACAAAATGTAAAACTGTCTTTAGATTCAAGAGGTTTGTAGGGTTGGGGAGGGTATTGCCTTTAAACAAATAAATGCAAACTAATGCAAATTAATCTCAGAGGTAAAAGAATGCCTCATTGATTACAGACTGTAAAAAATGTAATGAAGTATTACTGCATCCTTAAGAAATTGTGAATATAAAAAAATTCAGAGAAACAAGGAAAATTTTTAATGAACTGATGCAAAGTAAACTAAGCAAAACCAGGAAAATGATATACATAATGATCACAACAATATAGATGAAAAGAACAAAAAAAATTCCAAATCAAAACCAAATGCCATGCAATTATAAAGACTAAGCCTGATGCCAAAGAAGAGATGGAGAAATGCTCTTTCTTCCTTTCTTTACAAAGGTCAGGGCTATTGTTGAAGATAACTGTTTAAACCATCAGCCTTGATGAAGTTTTGCCAATCTGCTTTCTTTTCTTTTTTGTTCTTTGTTACAAGATGTAAAGCATAAAGGTCTGCTGATGTCATTTCCTTGCTCAGTGAGCTTCAGTTGTTCCCTATTGCCTCCAGGATCAAATACAGTCTTTTGTTTGCCAATTAAAGCTCTTCATAATCTGACTCCTTCCTACCTTTCTGGTATTCTTATGATTTACTCCTCCCCTCCAGATTTTCTAAAATCCAAACACACAGGCCTACTTGCATTTCTTCTAATACAAAAGTCCAACTTTCATATCCAACACTTAAATCTCCTATCTCTATGCCACTGCCATAGCTATTTCCTGTACCTGTTCCACCATTTCCCCTCTTTTTCTTGGTTTCTCAGACTCAAATCCCATTTTCTGCAGGAGACCTTTCCTGGTCCTTACAGATGATAGTGTCTTCCCCTTTTAGATTCAGATCAAACATATGATATTTTTGCCTCTTTTTTGTACTGTGCTTAGCTCAAAGCTGGCTCAGTAGTGTTTAACAGATAAGTTTCACTCTCATGATGCATACACTGATGAATATTTGTTAACTAACAAAAGATAGATTGTGGGGAGGGGGAGAAAAATATTCAGAAATAAAGGCAATATTAAAAATAAGATCTAAAAATTTAAAGAATGAAAGTTTTAATGTCTAAGGGAATCAAAAAAGACCTCATGTAGGAGGTGGCAAGCAGGGACTCTGTAAGGCAGAGGTGAAGTGGTGGAGAGTATTCCAAAGTGAGGGACCAATTGTTAAAAATCACAGAAGAAGGAGATAGAATGTTGTATACAGGGAATAGCTAGCAGACTAGTTTAACTGGAATGTGAGTAAAGAAGATGAAAATGGAATAGGAATTGTCTGATATTTTCTTTCTAATTGCCATCCTAGTGGCTAAGTTGAGTTAGTAGCCCTTTGTTGTTAGCTCTTCCAAGTTTAACCTTTGGCCTGTTGGAGGGGCAGACACAAATGTATACATGTTTTTAAACTTTCTGGAAACTTATTATAAAACTGCTAAGAGTTTTACCTCACAGGTTAAATCACTTTTTAATGGATCTATTGTCTTCTGTTTCTAATTATAGGGCAGTCTACAAGATAGCTCATCTTACACTGTATTTTACTCTATCGTGATTAGTTTTATTATTGAGACTCAAAGGAATTTATGCAAAAGTAAAACACATTTTTAAACATGTATTTTCATGTGATCAGAGGCAGTATAGCATAATGTAGTGGTTCCCAAACTTTTTTGGCCTACCGCCCCCTTTCCAGAAAAAATATTACTTAGCGCCTCCTGTCACATACTATTACCGCCTCCTTACCCCCAAATGCACCTGTGGCCATCACCGCTTCCCTGGAATCGCTGCAGCACCCACCAGGGGGCAGTGGCGCCCACTTTGGGAATCACTGGCATAATGGATGGAATGCTGGACATCAGGAAGACTTGAGTTCAAACATGAAACTTTGTGAATGACCCTGGGCAAACCATATAAGTGCTTCAGAAATTTTCTGAGACTTCTCTACCAAGTTACAGGTAAGTTGATATCTGTTTGGGTGGAAGGATTGCCTCCTCTGGATTACCACACATTGAGGACGTAGCTTACCCTTTCTGTACTCTCAAGACTGTGGTGAGGTTGTGGCCATATCAGTGGAATAACTATAGAATCTATGACTGACTTTCTGAGGGGAAAATTGGAAAATGTCTGGAAAAAAATCTCTAGATAGGACTAAAAAGCAAGGATCAGAAGTAAATATTAGAATCAAAATATTGTAGGTATATGTATGTTGCATTATAATTATTTATTTTAATAGTCACAAGCGCCTTCCTTATCTAAGCCTTTCAAAGTGTTTTACAGATTAGTTTCCCTCCCACAATGTCCAATGAGATTGGTAGATAAAAAGCATTATTCTCTATTTAATAGGTGGGACAGCTGAGCACCCAGAGCATTAGATAATTTGCTTCTATCCCTAGCTGACACTTTCATTTTGGGGGAGAAAGGCACTTCCCATCCGTGATTCAGAAAACCATAATGCCTCCCAAAACATTCCCACAAGAAGAAAAGAAATTGGGGGCAGCTGGGTAGCTCAGTGGATGGAGAGCCAGGCCTAAAGACGGGAGGTCCTAGGTTCAAATCTTGGCCTCAGACAATTCCTAGCTGTGTGACCCTGGGCAAGTCACTTGACTCCCATTGCCTAGCCCTTACCACTCTTCTGCCTTGGAGCCAATACACAGTACTGACTCCAAGACGGAAGGTAAGGGTAATGTCAGAGAAGTCTTCCTGGTTTTTACTTCCTTGTTTTATTAAAAGATTTAAAGGAAAAGGGACCCCATCTATTGATAAATATTCTCAAAATGGCTTTCTGAAAGAACATTGTAGTCTGTAGATGGTTAGCTGTCTTTGGTAACCTTGAATCTGTATCATCCAAACTCATTGAGCAAACTTTTTTTTTTCATCTTTTTTTTTTTAAACCCTTAACTTCTGTGTATTGGTTCCTTGGTGGAAGAGTGATAAGGGTAGGCAATGGGGGTCAAGTGACTTGCCCAGGGTCACACAGCTGGGAAGTGTCTAAGGTCAGATTTGAACCTAGGACCTCCTGTCTCTAGGCCTGGCTCTCAATCTACTGAGCTACCCAGCTGCCCCATCATTGAGCAAACTTTTAAGCAGCTACTATGGGCAGAGTATTATGTTTAACACATAGCAAGTGCTTAATAAATGCTTTTTGACTGACTGACTAGGCTCTGAGAGTGATGGAAAAATAAAGAAGTGGTCTCTCTCCTGGGGAAGCTCCGGCTCTAGCCACGTTTGTATGGTTCAATGGGAAGAGTATTAGACTTGAGGTCAGAGGAACTTGGATTTGAAGACTGGCTCCATTTGATTGGACGTGGGAAAATCACTATGCCGTTGTGAACTTCAGATTCTTCATCTAAAACATAAAGAAATATGGTTGTATGGTCACAAAAGTCTCTTCCCACTCTAAATTCTATAAATATATGTGCGTGTGTGTGTGGATATATGTATATAAACTTATGTATACAAACAGTCACAGACATATATATATATGTATATATATATAAAATATGTGATATATAGATATGTTTATCCATTTCTCTATAATTAGAGGGATAGATAATCATAGACAGATAGGACATATACACATGAGACCATAATACAAAATAAAAAATGTTTTCAGTTGAAGTACACCAAACACATGCCAGACAAACACATGTCAGATCCAAAGAAGGCAAAATTATTTTCAACTGGGAAAATTAGGAAAATCCTCATAGAGAAGACAGTACTATGTACTTACTAGCTGTATGGGGAAGTCACTTCACTTCTTTTTTTTTTTTATTTTAAACATTTATTAATATTCATTTTTAACATGGTTACATGATTCATGCTCCTCCTTTCCCCTTCACCCCCCGCACTCCCCCCACCCATGGCCAATACACATTTCCACTAGTTTTGTCATGTGTCCTTGATCAAGATCTATTTCCAAATTGTTGGTAGTTGCATTGGTGTGGTAGTTTCGAGTCCACAACCTCAATCATGTCCACCCCGACCCATGCGTTCAAGCAGTTGTTTTTCTTATATGTTTCCTCTCTGCAGTTCTTCCTCTGAATGTGGGTAGCATCTTTACCATAAATCCCTCAGAATTGTCCTGGGTCATTGCATTGCTGCTAGTACAGAGGTCCATTACATTCAATTTTACCACAGTATATCAGTCTCTGTGTACAATGTTCTTCTGGCTCTGCTCCTTTCACTCTGCATCAGTTCCCAGAGGTCTCTCCAGTTCACCTGGAACTCCTCCAGTTTATTATTCCTTTTAGCACAATAGTATTCCATCACC